>NC_050590.1:5013528-5313528 GCF_013368585.1 Megalops cyprinoides
TATCAATATTCAAATGATATGGTTGCTAACATCAACTTCACATTACGTAGGCTTGGACCCCAGATTGCTAGACCTTTCAATGCAATTCATACCCAAAGCAATATGCTGAGTTAATTTGTATTGAATTGTTGCAGTAATATGAAGACGATGAGTGTGGGTCTCAAAGCACACCAATTCAATAAGAGGCTGATTCAGGACTGGAAGCAACCTCTGATTGACAGCAGCAGTTTTGAGAGGCTGGATGATGCTGCAGTAGACAGTCACTGAAGATGAAGATCGAATGACATAGTTATGTCGCTATGTGCAGATATTCTTTTCATTTTCATGCTGTGATAGAATAGTCTACTTTGGTTCTTTGATTTTGTTTTTGTCCAAAGCACTTATGATCAAATGTGATATCTTTTGTGGTGGCTCCATGTAACCTAGTAAGCCGTAGCAATAGTTTGTGGGTTTTTGTGATTGGCACTTAATGAACAAAAACTGAATTTGCTCCCTCACACACTCACTGCCAAATGTCCCATCTGGTAACCTGCCCATTCCTTGAGGAAAGAACTCAATAGCAATAATCTCCTTAAACGGCAAATATATGCATCTTGTGTCTTATTTATTGGATATGTGTTTGGTATATATACTCTGGGTATATCTATATTGGGTATATATCCGGGTATATATATATATATATATATATATATTAGTGGGGGGGGGGGGGGGGGATCAGTCCTCTATAAACATAGTGTCATACAGTTGTGCTGATGCAATTGGTTGTGTTTCAAAATCTTTCCCCTGTAAAATAAAGGTTTTAGGAACGCATTTACATATTGGTAATGCTCTTCTTTCTCTTCATTCTTAAATGGTTTCAAGGCACATATTTGCTTGGAGAGAGGAGAGTGAATTCCAAGTGCAAGTTTGTTTAAGTGTAAAACTGTGGCAAGCATTTGTGGTATATTTCAAGTCCTGATGTTTCCCAGCTTGACTTATCAAAAGTTACATTATTCCATCAAAAGATGAAAGTTGGGTTTCAGTTACCAAAAATGTTGATGTAAGGGTTAAATACCAATAGTAAATAGTAAAAGATTATTGAACTCTGGGGCATTAATCAGCTACATCTCCAGAATGACTGCACACATTCACAGTGTAGAAAGACAGATAATCTCTCCCATTCTGGACCGACTGATATCAGAACCTTTGAAAAGGCAAACTTCATATTAGATGGATAGGTTTTGTTCAGGGTGTTATTTCTCTGAAAGAAACTTGAATTAACACCGCGAAAAGCACCTGTCTTTAGCTTTGAAATGTAAGACATTTGTAATCTTGCATATATGCTATCATGTCGGTCATTTGCACACACTAGGTGGCCAAACGCCGTCAGAGAAAAAGGTTTTATTCAAAAGTAAATGTAAAGTCAAAATGTTTCCATCTGGCATTGAAAATTGAAGGCAAGCTGCAAAGGCTAAAGGGTAAAATTCTGAATGTGTTACACAAACCCCCCCTCCCACCCCTTACTTTTGGCCATTAACTTTGCCGAACACATTTAAGGAAGTGCTACCCTTTTCTTTTCCTATACACCATTATGAATAATGTGGTGGCAGAGATAAATTATGATTAAAATGAGCAAAAAGTGAATATTTGTTTTAATTTAGTGGACAAACTGCAAATATCCCCTCATATGTCAGTTTGAACAACAGAGTGTGAAATGACCATGTTACTTCAGCAACGGGGGCTGAGAGAAACAAAATCATCTCATTCCTGAAAAAGAGCAATCTGAGCTTCATAAGGATCACCAGAATAGCGTTAAATTAATTTGTAAATATTTTCATCAAATAATATATGATGAAAAGAGCTTATTTTTGACAGGGGAAAAATACGTCACAAATTTTTTCTATTCCGATGTGCTTGCACAATCTGGTAATGGAAGTATCCATATATTGAGGTAACAGTAATTATCTTGAAAATCTTTTTTTTTCTGTAGTTGTGGGGATATTTGGTAAATCTTTTATGTTGGGTGTGGATGAAACATATATAACATTTTAACATAAAACAATGGAAAAATATCATGCACATTTACAAATATTACACACACACACACACACACACACACATACACACACAAAAGCACAGTAAATGACCTTCTCACTGTCATTGTCCTTGTTTTTGGGGTGTGGAAGCAGGGACGCAGAAGTGTGGGTCACTGCCATGGTGTCCAGCCTCACCCCTGACCCCCCCCCCCCAGTGTGGGGTCCTGCTGGCCATCGCCATTGTGCAGAGCGGTCACTGGGCAGAAGGCTGACCAGCTGGACATTTCCATTTCAAAGGCCATCCAAAGGCCAAGAGGCAGTTGATCCCCTGGCCCCTGGACAACGACAATTTCCCCTCCATCTTTTATTATGTCATTGAGTAAATAACATATATATTATTATTATATGTATATTTCTACGGGATAGTACTGTTTGTTATAGTCAATGTATTACATCTGCATACGGTCTAATTAATATACAGAATAAATTGACATGTTTAGATGTGGTTGATCATTTTTTGCATGTACCTTATTATATTTGTATGTTTTGCTTTGTAAGTTGTTCTGGATGAGAGCATCTGTAAAGTGAATTAATGTAAATGTAAACGTACAATGCACACATATATATGTGTGTGTATATACACAAACTAATGCGTAATATATTGGTGTGCTTTGCGGTGCTCAGAGCTTCCGCAGAAAAGGTTTCCCCAATTCATTTCACAGTGAATTACTCACAGACCTGGTTTGGTGGAAATGTGAGACGATATTGAGTAATGGAGAGCCATTTTGTGTCCAGCTATTAGCAGCCAGTCAGAAGGGCAATGAATCACTGCAAGGGCTCTCCTCTTCCTCCCAAGACAATCAGGAACAGTTAGCTCTCTTATTGCAAAGTATTTCCCATCACATCTCCTATAAATAAGACTTAATATCTTGCCCAGTTGTCCAAAGCCGTGATCATAGACAGTGCGGTTTCATTCTGTTCTGTGCCACCTAGGCTGCCCGCGTTCTATTCATTTTATCATTTTTCTTTTGTTCTTTTATTTTTACCCTGTCCCCCTCTATAGCAGGGCTATACACTGAACACCAACAACATCTGTACCCCTCGATTAAACCTAAACTTGCTCCAACTCCTCACATTTAAATAAGAATTAGCTTTCTCGTCTTAACGGTGAAGGGAGCCTAAAATGGCGCCAGCGTTAACGACAAATACAATCCCACAAAATCGCAAGTTTCAGCACGAGACAGTTTTGCGGGGTTTTGGAGAGGTTAATGCATGTTTCCAGATGTAGATGGACCTGTCTGGTTGAGGAAAACTATATTGCTGCTAACCCTTTAGTCTGATTAAGTGTTTTATTTGTGGTCAGCTCTCGGTCAGCAATAAACTGTGGTCCATGGCCACATTTACAGCTATGGTCCAGCAGCATTTTACGCCATATGCAATACCTGGACATGACATCGGCTCCTTTGCCATGTTTTAGTGACTGCAGCTCAATGGCTGTGTGTTTAGGGGTGCACTGCACCCCCAGACCTCAGTGCACCCTCAGTTGTCTCCTTATATCCCAATGTCTACATAGTATTTACGACTTTTTGTGCACCCCTGTGGATTGCAGTTGCACCCCTCTGTATTTTCTCCCAGCACAATCCTGTGGCAGCCAGTCTGTCAGCCTGGTCTGCTTTGCTTTTGCATTGATTTTTCACAAAGAGAACCAGTACATTACATTTACATTTATTTATTTAGCAGACGCTTTTATCCAAAGCAACTTACAAATGTACAGTAGATGTGAATAAACCAGTAGATGTGAACCAGTAGATGTGAATAAAAGTAAGTAAAAAAAAGTAAGTGATAGAAGTCCATGTTCATTGGTGTACAATCATGCTTCTTCATCGCACCAAACCCGTTTGGTAGCCCGTCTCAGTCCAGGCTTTAGAACCATGTAGGGATCACAGAATCAGATCAGTGTGGCTTAAGAACTGGGCAGACCTTTTTGCATTATCATTCTTATTACATAACATTACATTACATTATTTCATTTAGCAGACGATCTTACCCAGAGCAACTTCCGAATAAGTGCATCACTATTCTAAGAGTAGTTTTCGCAAAGTATTACAAGAGGTCAGTAAGATACAAAGTTTAGTGCTAGGTTAGTGTAGAGTACCTTTTTAATGAAAATAGCAATTGATAGGATAGATAATAGGACATAAATAGGGAAGAAGGTAGGCTAGAGACACAGCTCGAAAAGATGAGTTTTAAGTTTTTTCTTGAAGGCGTCCAGGGAGTCTGTTGTCCGAATTTCAACAGGAAGCCCATTCCATCAGTGTGGAGCCAGTACTGAGAAGAGGCGGGTTCGAGAGAAACAACAACAACAAACACCAAGGCCTCTTTCAGTGAGCGGGAGCTCATGGTTCCTCCAGACTTACCAACCAGGGCTGAGCAACTAATGATGGGTGGTGATTGGCAGGCAAGGAGAGAGGGCGTGTCTGCTGCTGAGCAGGTCTCTGCAAGCCCGGTTTGTGACAGGTGTCTTGATGAAGGGGACACAGCTGAGGCACCCCGGGCTAAGCCATCTGATCCCCTATTGGCTGTTAGTGTAACGCCGCCAGCACAGAGACCACTGCCAGGAAGATGGAGCATCAGTTCACAGCCTTATTGTATAAGCATGGGGGAGAGAAACAAATAGCCCTCTCCCTCACCCGCTCCTTTTTTTTTTCCTTTTCTTATTTTGTCGGACATTTTAAACAGTTATCTCAACAGCAGTGCGCTGTGAGGTTCATTTTTGTTAAGAGGACTCGGGTATCAGCGAAGGGGGTTTTATACAGAGAGTCAGGATGCTCCAGGTTCTGCCTCCAGAGCATAAACCTTTCACAGAATATATAGTTCGCCTGAGATTGTGTGTGTGCCCGCATCCATAAACAACATGCTGACTACTTGGCAATGTGATCAAAAGAATGCTTGCAGGCTAGAGCCGCACCAACAATATGCTGACTACATGACACTTGATAAACTGGACACAAAGACTCTGGACACAATCTGACCTTCACGTCGTGCCTAACGACACCCCCTAGCCATGCCAATATAACGTGATATACCATGGGTTCTCACACCGTAATGCCGTATTGGATTTGCAACCAGGAGATGTCAGTCCCCTGTGGGATCACCGCTGTTGCATACCTGACTAAGGTACTAAATCTGAATTACTTCAGGAAATACCCACCTGTAGAATGGATATGCAAAACGCGATCTTCAGAGGTCACCCCTGAAGCTATAGCGGGAATTTTTGCCATAAACAGAAAAAAACAGTCATTGGTGCTGCACATTTATTTTCAAATTGCCCACTTGGTGATGAGAAGTCGGATATCCAAGTCCTGTTTTGCATCTTTAGAAAGGGGCACAAAACATGCTTGTACATTTCTGTCTCCCAGTTTTAAAGGCCGAATGCTTCACCTAGTGAAAATGATAATGAGGTTTTCAGGGATTCCAGTTTCAGGATTATTGAAATGTTCTTGCATTAAAAGGGATCACTGACCGTTCAAACACTTTTGCAAGAGGCGACACCTGAAACATTGAAACTACATGTCTCTTCACTCATTACAAAAGTGTACTTGAGACTTCGTGAAGAGATTTCATACTAGTTTAACCACAGATATTATATATATTGCCCAGATTGTCAGCTGCATGTGCGATACATTTAGAGTTTTAGCATCAGATTGTTTTTTAAGATTGTAACTGTAATTCTTGAAGGGGCATTGTCTAAAACAGAATATCCATAACCACCATAGCACCACAGAGAGCACTGGAACCTCCTGTAACCAGCCAAGATATCCTGGACAAGGAGATACAGGGGGTGGAAGTACTGCATGAACTAAGTATCTCATCATAATACAAATTATCTGTGGTTGCCTAATTTCACTTTATACTGGCCTCTTCACATCAATACAGCACGACCTACTGTGGTGCCTGTGTAGTAGGCCTAATGCAAAGGAAGCCACTTGCCCCTGTGATCCAATCAAAAGCCCAAAATCTCTAATATCAATCAGGACAAACAGTCAGCATCTACTTGGAGGGAGAGCCACCAACATCCCTCTGTGTGGCAAACACTTATCCACTTTGCCACGGCCCCACCTCATTACAGGACGGCCCAATCACTCATATACACCAGCTGTAAGTAGTCAGCAGACATTTATCCTTCCAGCTGGGTTCTTAAGCCGAGCGATGAAGAACTGTGTTGCACGTTTGTCCAGAATTAGATTTCCCCCTGCCATTGTGACAGAGATGGAAACCCTGCAGAGTGGGCTGCATTTCTGCGGAGTCCTGCACTGTGAGTGAAGAGGATAGGCTGCACTATACTGTTTATATACAGCATCTGAGGGAACGCTCACCGTGACCCACCCTGGTTACAGTGGAAGATCATACAGAAACAAGGTATTAAATACGCTCTGTGTGTGTGTGTGTGTGTGTATAAATATAATATATATTTAATATATAAATATATTACATAAATATAAATTATATCATTATAAAAACGGGGCCATCATCAGCTGAATGAACCTGACTACATGAGTGGAGCCTGCCACTTGTAGGGACCCTCTGACATCAGCAGCATATTAACTCACCAGTTTGTGGGATGTGGCAATGGAGGTCTCTCACAGGATCAAAGACACGTGCGTCACAGAGACTCCTTCATTCATTTCTCATTTACTGTAAACTGGTGCCTACCCCTCAGTCCTGCAACCACACCCCATTGTAAATAGATGTTCTACCATGAAGAGAGATGACATTGAGACAGTGAAAGTGACTATTAATATAATACTAATATAACACTAATATACAGTATTAATATAATACCATACAAACCTATTATATGCTGTTAATATAATACTATATTATTAATATAATAGCTTATTTATTTGTGCAGGAGAGAGCAGCAGTGAGAATCTGAGAGGTGGAAACTGGACTTCTGTGGTATGCCTGCCTAAGACACTTAAGATCAGTGCTTTCACCACAACAAAAATTAAACAGTGTAAAATGGTAAGCCATCTGAATAAATGAGGCAGGAAGTAGGACGTCAAAGTCGTCTGGATTAAGTACCACTGCACAGCAGAATGATAAAATTCATGCATGATAAAAGGCATCATTCTGTCAGAGATTCAAGAGGCACTTTTTTTTGGTTGACCAGCACTTTGCATTCTCAAAAGAGATTCTGCTTTGCTCCACACTGAGAGCTAAGAGCCAAAAACCCTCTGAATATGAATTTCCCACTGACAGCAGCTTTTACCTGGTCTCTGAGTTAGCCTTGAGAGGTGAGCAGGGACTGAAATTCTGCAGCCCACCAGCCCACAGACTCCACAATACCATCATCATCTGCAGTCACCCCACCTAGAGAAGGCAGCAGTGCCCGATGGATCCTGGTCTCCTAGAAACCGTAGCAAATCTCCTGCATTCCTTAACCACTCGGTTATTGATTATCTTTATAATTCTCACAGAGTAAAACACTCTGCTCTGTCGGCTCCCCCAGCACAAAAGGCACAAAGACCCACAAAATGCAGCGTTTCACCTCCAGCGTCTGTGTGCTTAGGTTCTGCCAGAATTCCTCAAATATCGGCCATCAAATTCTCCACATCAAAATGATTTCAATTACAGTGTGAGGCCTTGGAAATACATAAACATAAAAGATGTCATCTCTTTTAAGGAAAGGAAAGGCAGTAGTTTTTCACCATATGGAAGAAGCGTCTACATAATTTCGCTGATTGCAAAAGATTATATGATGCTCTTATGCCCATATGCTGAAACGTTTTTCTTTGTGGTGGTCTTATTTGTTTTTTGTTTATTATTGTTTTGGTTTAATTGAGTCTCACCCACATGTTCAAACCAAATATTTGATTTCTGTCACAGCTTTTTGTGACAAAAAAAAAATCATTTTCTTCAGGTTTATTTCCATCTGCAGCCCGTGGGGTTAAAATGTACAGCTCCTATAATGGTTTTCTTTTTTAGTAGCGCATAAAGTGAATGAAACAGTGTAATTGCATTGGTGCTGAAACACTTTTACTGTGGCAGTGTTCAGTAGTATTTACTTCACACCTTAAACAGTGCTTCGGTAATGTTTTAACCAACGAGGTTAAGAGATAAAATGGAGAATCTGATAGCAGGCTTTGATTGTTTACTCTTAGCCTCCTGCAAATGTGTGGCTGAGAACACTAATACCTTACATTCTCCTTTTCAGAGAAGAAAAGTTAATGCACTTAAGCACAGAACAGAGGTTTTTTTTTTTTTTTACAAATTGTTGGGATGAAGTTTTGAAGAGTTTTTTTCAACACAGTGACAGTTTGAAGTGGAGTGGCTTAATATTATTATTAACATATAACAAAATTACTTTATCACTTTCCAGTGTTACTGAAACAACAGATTACTTTTTAGAACACTGTTCTATGTTTTTTAAGGATGGGATCGGTAAACGTTTGTTGTTAACTCACATTTAGTGCAAATGAGTTACTGATTTTCTTCAGAGTTTGGTGAAATGTGTAATCACCAAAATCACTGAAAAAACTGGCCTGAAAAAGGGGAACATTTTCACTTATTTTTGTCAAAACGAACAAAAAAAACGTTGATTAAATAAAAGTGTCAATCTGACTGCAAATCACAACATTTTTCATTCTGAGCAGTACATCCAGTAAATGCCACATTTTTATATTTGTACAACATCATGTCCTTGCAGGTTGGCACAAGTTGAAAAAAAAGATTTCATATTTTTCATTCAAGTTTTTGTTCAATTGTGCAAAAAGAAATGAAATATAATGGCCCTAGTGGATAAACGGATAATATCAGTACATACAAAAAAAAAATGTAGGTTTCTAAGGATGAGTAAAAACCCACATATTTTACTTGTAGTTGGATATAGCTCAAGTGAGCTGTGTTGTTTAAGAACTGAAAAGGAGAAAGTGTGGCCAGGTCTAATGAAACTACAGCAGGCTTTGTCCTTCATTGACACATTTGAGCGTGCCCTTCAGTGGTACTTACAACAACATCAGGGCAGTCACTCAAATTAATGAAAAATATTTCACAAGAACCAGAAAATCTAAACCTTATGTCTGTCAATCAAAGTTAAGGGCGATGTACGACTACAGTTCAGTCAGGTGTTAAGTGTGTGAGAGTGAGTGTGTGTGTGCACATGTGTGCGTGTGCATGCGCGCTTGTGTGTGTGTGTGTGTGTGTGTGTGTGTGTGTGTGTGCGTGCGTGCGTGTGTGTATGTGTGTGTGCGTGTGTGTATGTGTGTGTGTGTGTGTGTGTGTGTGTGTGTGTGTGTGCGTGTGTGTATGTGTGTGTGCGTGTGTGTGCGTGTGTGTGTGTATGTGTGTGTGTGTGTGCGTGTATGTATATGTGTGTGTGTGCGTGTGTGTATGTGTGTGTGTGTGCGTGTGTGTATGTGTGTGTGTGTGTGTGTGTGTGTGCGTATGTGTGTGTGTGTGCGTGTATATGCACATACATGTCCAATCTGTACACAGTCCACACGGTCATCTACAGCAGTGGCATCGTTTTTACATTCTATATTTTCATGAAGAATGTGCCCTCTGAATGGGAAATGGATATGGATATCCATACTACATACAACTCTCTATAATCCCATAAATGCCAGCTATGTGACATGGGAACCTGTGTAATCTCCTTTTAACAGGCACTATCAATGATCCTCCTCCAAGTCCCCTCACCTTACCTCATGTTATTTGCACCTGTTTGAAATGACCCCCTGTTCCTGCATGCTGTGCCAATCCTCCAATCAAGACAGAAGAGCACATGTATAAAGGAGCTGAGTGGATAAACCTTTTGGATAATCTCCAAATGAGAGTGTAAATTGTATGGACATCTGACTGTTACCCGCTCAAAGTGACTTCATTACCGTCCCCGCTGTATCCGAGGATCATACGGGAGGATGCTCCGTGCTGTTGCGGTGATGTTAGTTAAATATTTATGGAGTTGCATTAGCGCCGTCATGGTTCTTTTCATCAGTTGGTTCCAGTCTGCAGGTAAACACAGAGTAGCCTTCTTTTGTAATAACATGGATGGCATTGGTTTTGATGATCAATGAGGTGAAAGTTTACACTTCTTCTTTAAGCAGCATTATGGAAGCTTTTTTCAATTGATTCAGGCACGACAAATTAAAATATGATCTGGGGGCTGGAATGCCTGTTCAGGCAAGCCATATTTTATTCCAAACAATATTAAAAAGTTTTGTCATTATTTTCTGAAGGTGAGGCGTACTGATCAGTAATGGTCAAGGACGCAGTGGTCACAACTGTAGATACTTTGAAGTAGCCAAACTATTTTTATTTCAAAGAATCTGGTCCTAAAATCCACTCGCCCCTCAATTAGTAACAGGGATCCGTGGTTAAATCCCAAGGTTGGGTACAGATCCCTAGAAGTGTTTTGCATTTAGCATTTGAACTTCTCTCTTCTGCACCATCATGGTGTTTTGCCCTGGGGTCAGTGACCCCCCTAGCCCCTGCCCGGGCTCTATCTGAAATTTAATTGAATGGCAGATGGTCAGCTAATGCAACCCAGGGTCGGAGCTTCAGATAAATAACCACTATGCTTAAATATGTCTTTTATTGTAAATTATTGCCGTAATGCAACATACCGAACTTCCAGGCCTCTTGCCTTTTTTTCTCTTCATTTAAATGCCGGTCGGTATTGTGTTTAGACAGACAAATTACACATGTCAGCCGATATGATGTGGCGTGGCAATGTTAGGTGCTAATATTTAAACTGTTCCCCAGTTAGAAAAACAAAAAAAAAAAAAACATGCCCCTTCTCTCCTTTGCCGACAGGTGACGATTGTGAGTCGAAGCAATGAGCAAATTATGCACCTTCTTTATTTGACAAGTTTCAGCGGTGAATTGATTCCTCATTAATTCAAATTATGTGAAGGTGTAAATTGTTACATAATGTTGCTTGGCCGGGTGGAAGTGTAAATGTAATAGTTGTATTATTTTAACATTGTTATTATTATTATTGTTATTATTGTTATTATTACGTGATGGAGTGTTCCACGAAGCATACAGAAGTAAGACATTGTACTGGTTTTAGATGGGTTAGCTGAATTGAGAAGATTCTAATTCCTCTACCAAATAACCAAATCAAGACAATTTCATAGCACAGGATTTGAACTGGTTTTATATGGGGAATCCACAGCTTAACTGTATTGTGAATTCTGAACGCTACCTTTATAGTATTTTGTCAGCAGGGTGTTAGTCACGCGGCTGGTTTCGAACGGTAGGGTGCTTTAAGACTGCAGATCGATACAAGTTGCGTCCTTCATTGTCATGCTGACGAGATTTGCATTGAGGTAGCCCATTTTGTACAGCGGCAATTTTATATTTATATAAACAGGATATTCGCGTAAAAGTAAGCTGTGTGTCAACGGTTCTTAGCCTACACATTTCATACCTCTTTTAAGAATAGGCCTATTACATTGTGGTGAAACATAAATGGATCAAATGAACATGTTTAATTTTGGATTAAAATTACACAATGTATATATGTCAACCGAAAGAGAAACTGGAAGTATTGTTCACGCCTTTGCCGATAATTTTATCCTGCGGCCTGCAGAAATGACAACACTAAACCTGTTTATATTGAAAACAAAGAAATATACCAGTAGCCTTGGAGACCGAAAATTTGAAGCCCTAAACCTTTTCACAACAGACGTATTTACTAAAGGCAAAAAATAACCCCAACAGCTTTTAATTACATTGTAAGGTGAATTCTAAAATCTATATAAAACAGAAACATTTAAAAATGAACGAAATAACGAATACCCTAAAGATATTAATACTTATATTAATGATGACATTTTTCTGACTTATATGCCTTTTATACAGCTATTGTAGCGAGCTTCATGTAGGTGAGTTTGTGATTTTCAGGACAAAATAATATTTGTGGTTTGATGATTATGTTTATCTCGAAGAATATAATAATCATCACTTTCTAGTTTTAGTTAGAATGCTCTGTATTTGATGACGTGATGCTCGTAGAAAAATATCTATGCATTTTCCAAAAAGCAAAATACAATTATTTGTTTTTAAACTAAAACTAAAATTCATCTTAATAACAAACCCTGTCCAAGCAAAGGCCTCGGTGAAAGAAGGGAAATGCATTTTTATGAGGAGAGAACCGACATCAGCTTCCGTTAGACAGCTATTGCCGATCGAACCTTTCGATTGTAACTGAAACAATTTGCATAGTGATTCCCTTTCATGGCCCCGCGGATCCATAACGACCCAGGCAGCTATTCAAATGCAAGTAGCATCCCTAAATGCAAGCACACACCGACTAAAAAGACCTGTCCGCGAGCACCGGAATAAGAAGACGGCAGATTTTTTCCTCTGGATATTCAGTAACCGATTTTGGAAATGAAGAATAGCGTTTATGTTTTGCCCGGACGAGGAAACGCAACACGCCGGTGCAGGGAGTGCTTGACCTGGATACGCGCACGGAACGCTGCACGGAGACGATCCCTCGAACAAACTGCGGCAAGTATGGTCTGCATAGCCTTATGTATAGGCTATTTCTAAAGACAGATTTGAACCGAACAAAAATCAAAGAAGGAGCACGATGCGTTTATTTCATATGAAATCATACCACTGCAGTTTTGCTTGGGGGGTGAAAAATGCATGGCGAGCGTCGGTTGGACGGTAAAGGATGCAACACGCTCTGAAATTAACCTAATACTCAGAGGATCCTACAGGGGTAAGCGAAGGAACAAGAAAGGGACGAAAGAATGAAGAGATTAGAAATGAGCAAAGGGGTGCCTTAGTGAGATGGGACATGGAAAGTGATGCAGTGACATTCGGCACCTTGCCGGGTTTGGTGGACCTGAAGACAAGGTTTAAAGCTGGACAGAGGTCATCAGCAACGTCATAAGCCCTCAGACCTACAGTACCATACAGCCATAGGGCTCCAAAGCGAAACTTACTTTTGCTCTTGCAAAGGCAGCATAAATATATAAATACTTTAAACATCAGTTTTTGTGTCAAATAATAATATGATCGGTACACATACATTTAGAATCAGATTTCTTTCCTGCTGCAGGAAATACTTTCTAAACCTTACAGATATACAGACATTGAATTTTATCCAGTGACCTTTACGGGATATAGTGAATAATGTGAATATGCTTTTATTACAGCATTCCCCGTGAATCTGAATGTCTCGGTATGACTTTATATGACTTACTTCATTTGGATTTCTAAATTCTAGTTCATGGCTTTGCGTAACTCACAGATGTTTTGATTACATAGGCTTTTTGCTTGTCAGGTATTTATTAACACCAGCAGGTGTAATAGCAGTAATAGTAATAAAAATAATTAGTAGTAGTAGTTGTAGTAGTAGAGATAAAGCATGGCTAATCACATTTCTGCAGAGTATAATAATGCATCTAAACCCCATGTCGTCTCATGTATAGCTGTAATTTTAGTGCCCCCCCCCCTCCCCGTCTCATCTTTGTAAAAGGCATGACCACCTGTATTCTTTCTGCAGCCCTTTTCTCCGACTCTGCTGACCATGTTATCTTTTCCCCTATAATTAATATGTCGTTACGTGTTGAGGAGTATGTTAAAATAAGTATGGTTAGGTTAAATTGGGATGTTTTATAATTCTAAATTGGGACGAGTATATACGTTTGATGCCGCAGATCTTGGAGACAATTTTGCTGAATGTGACGCTGGTGGTATAAGGCAAAAATCGAGGTCGTTTTGACTTTTAATATATTATATATATATATATTAATTTGTGGTCTGAGGTCGTTTACGAATATCGGGTTGTGAATAATGTTAAATACCTTGAAATGTAAAATGGTGCATATCAGGGTGGATTTGACAGATTAGCTATATGCATATCTACTTTTTGCCAAAGCTGAATGCTGCAGAAAATGCAGCGGTTACTGAATCTTCATTGCAAGTGAATAACTAAAGAGATCTTTAGAAAAAATAAACAAATAAAGTGTTGTGCTTTCAAATACAAGTTTGTCGGCTTGAATAACTACACCGGCTTTAGATAACGTTCTTAAAACACAAGAGCATTCTCGATGCACGGATTTCTTCCTGATAAAAACGGTTGAGTTAGTTGCCATTTCAATCGAAGTTATTTGCACGCTGTTTTAATTTAACCCGCTCGGACGAATATTTTGAATGCTTAACTCTCCAGCTTACTTTGTGCAGCTGGCGATCAAATTGGGATGGTTATCTCAAGGACTGACTTGCCTAAATGTGAACTGTAATCGACATATACCTGTAGATTTAGCCCACTGGATGCCATTTAAAAGAATGCGTACAACAGGGTCATTAAACGTTATGCAATGTGATTCTGCACGTGACCAATGCCTTTCATAGGTGATATTTTAATTGGTTTGTCAGTGATTTGTTGGTAAAATCAGTTTTTGATTATGAAATCTACTGGCCAGGCCGACAGTTCTCGTTGAACCAGTAAAAGGCCCACTTCGAAGATTTTAAATTCCATGTAGCCCGGTTTTAAATTATCAGCATGTTCAAAACGACTATTTGAATTGTTGTCCTGTTTTGTTTTAGTTGTCTTGTCTTTTTTTTAGGTCGCTGGAATCTTTGTGCACCACGTGATACTATATTATTATTATCTATCCGTTCAGGATTTTCTGTATTGTAGTAAGCAACAATATGCTTGTATTTTTGTCGATGTATATTTTGATGACAAATTTCAAATTACCTATTCAGTTTTGAGACCTCCAATACGCGTTGAACCGTCGGTGAAAATAAAACAACGCAAGCATTAGATGGGCCTACAGACGAAGTTTTTCAAACTTTAGGGGAGTCTATAGGATCTCCAACAGCCCCCCCCCCCCCCCCCCCCCACCCCCGAACAAATTCCCCATACACCGCCAACAACCGAAATATTGCGAATATTCATAGCAGGCTATGACTGATAATAATGAGATTATCGTGATAGCATATTATAATGATAACATAATAATATATATCATATGTACAGAACCATCACGCGTTAAGGCCTGTCTGTTGCAAAAGCTGAGTGGTTAAGGTACGTCCAGTCACCGTTCCTCATCAATGACACAGCATTGTTAGTAAATTTGCTTTGGTCAGCAGGGACAGTAGTGTGGTATAATGGTAGGGAACTTATAAACCAAAGGTTGTTAGATTGCAAGGGTGGGCATCGCTGTTGTAACATTGAGTAAGGTACTAAAGCCGAATTGCTTCAGTAAAATATCCAGACATTTAAATGGAGGAAACCTATTTAACTTACGTAAATCCCTCTGGACAAGAGTGTCTGCTAAGCAATTGTTAGGCAATGTAACGGTGAGTTTTCCGCCGAGATGACCTTAAATGTTGAATTCCTTGATTCCATCGAATGTCGAGGGCCTAAAGCCGAGTCATAATTGCTGTGGGCTGCTAAGTTGTCATGACAGATGAAGTGTATACGATTCTAAGTGATAATAATTCAAGCCAATTTTAACCTCATGCGATGAAAATTACAGGTAAATTTATTGATATCAGTAGTGGAAAGCAACATTTGCCGACGTAGTCACGGTTTTATAACGTGTCATAACATAAGAGTCAGAACTATGCAATTTAGTATTGGCTGTGAAATCCATTGAAAGGGAGTGATAGGATAACGACACAAAATTAAGCAGTGCAGGTGGATACATTAATAACTTTTAAATTACACGTGTAAATACGATGATTTCTATATTCATTTTATTTTTGTTTCTGTTTTTGTCTATTTGGAAAAATAACACTGAACAGTGAAGTTCCCTTAATAAAATATGCATGTCACATTTAACACTTAAACAAAGCAACGTCAATTTACCTAAAATACTGAACGTGTGATTTTGAAAGCCATTAACAGCATTTTGGAGTCCATTTAATATCGGCAAACCTCAGGTACAGAACAAACACAGAAATATGTATTGCAGGGACTACTTTTGAGTTTAAGCGCTAGATTATTCAGACCTCCAAACTAAAATTTTGTTTATTTTAAACCGTGCAATGGCATTCCTGCCAGTCAAACATCACAATCTAAATAACCCATGTTCAACAATCAATGTCATTACGCAATAATAATATCCCCAGAGAACCGAGATATAATTCAACCTTTAAAAATGAACTTTAATGAGTAATCCTCAACAATGCTTTTTAGTATTAACAAAATGTATAGTTGTATCTGATATGTAACGTTTCCAACCTATAAAATGATTAACTGTACAAGACGTTTTCCATGTCATTAATAAATAGACTTATGCATTTTAAATTGATTTTAAGACTTCTGCCTTTGCCAAAAATCTGCTAATTTGACATCTGACAACTTATATATACACCGTAATGAAAGAAAATGCCGTGGGCACGGTGTGTGTGTTTCTGTGTGTCAAAAAAACATAGAAAAACAATAGTAATAGTTCTGTAGTAATTAAGATAAGCTGGCATAAAATGTGTTAGGACGTCAAATAAACCTGAGCCCTACAGTTCAAATTCAAAACATTGTTTCAAGTAATTAACTCTCTTACATTATGTCATCTAACAGTTTATCCAATTAACTAATAACAACGCTATTCTACACATAACTGCACTGATAGTTACTTGAGGAAGTTGAATACACCTCAGTACGCCAGTTTTTTTTTCTAACGAATATTACTTTTATAATTTTCTTATAATGAAAATGCCGTCAGCCAGTTATTCTTAATGTTATAAATAATGCATTTTTTAATATTTTGTAAGTTTTTAAAGTCAGTCTAGTTTATGTCTGTTTGTTTTTAAGAACATTCATTTGAGTTATTGATAAAGTTTGTATACTGCAAAGACTGTAAATATTCGCCTGTATGGTTTATCTCTGGGATACAAAACATGGAATAATTTCTACAGTAAAAAGCATTCCGGGTTTTCTTTTACTTCATATTTAAAGTTCTGTGGAATCTGTGCATAAGATCAGCGGAGCCCAATTAATAACTTCTTTGAAAGACAGAAAGGCAGGAGCTTGTACATTATTAATTTTCTCAGGTCTATCTTCGCTTATACCTTTTAAGAATTAAAATGGAAGGGTGTCTCATGAGGGTTTTGCGCGTTTGTTCTTATAATACATGGGTTGTTTTGATTGCCTGTCAGTCATTTGTATTTTTTATGGCGCAGAGAAGGAATATTTTGTATATTTGCCGTTATTGTACTTTTAATAAAAAAAAATAAAATTCAAATTCAAACTGAAATTCTTCTGTCAAAATACCGTGTCTTATTTCAAGATATTGTACACTGATTTAAATTGATGCACCTCGTTAAATTAACAAATTATAGCAACATGTTGCTGTGTGGGAATTTTAAATGAAATTATTACATTCTTCATTTTGTCCGCATTTAAGTTAATTTAAGTTATTCTTTAATCCAAACATGTTTTCAGTGATTTGTTTTTTCAAATTTCGTCTCAATGCTCAACTTCATTCCTCAAACCACACGTGGTCACTTCTGATGTGTAGCAAATTTACTTCTTTTGGTGTTGTTTATCTTTTTTTCTATCCAGACAGATGCAAATGTGTTTTGTCATTGAGCAGGTTCGCAAGAAAGTATCCAGGGAGAACTCCTGAAAAGTACATTTGATCTCTCTGCAGCTGTTATCTTTGGAGTCTTGATGCGTCGCCTTTGACATTTGTCCTGTTCAGAGGAAGAGGCTCTAAGCGATGTCCACTGCAAGCTGTCATCGGATTCCGAGGGGCCTTTTCAGCTTTACACACTGTCCCTCGAACATCATCAAAAGTTCGCTTGCACGTTGAAGAATGGATCTTAAAATGTCTGTCTGGATGTCATATCTGACTATATCTTACATGATACTTCATATGTGCGATTTAAAATACCTAATAAAGTATCTCCTGACTCACATAAAATCTGGCATTTGTCACTGTTTTAAGAAAGTTTCGCACTGTACAAATGCATGCCTTTATTTTGAAAAGGAAAAAGGGGCCTTATTGAAAGTATTGCAAACGTTTTTTTTTTAATGTAAGAACATCTCTGAAGTAATTTTCCTACCAGTTTTGTTTTAATGTGTTGTCTTAGTCATGTTTCAAAATTAACAGTTCCATTTTACTCAATCATTGAATTTCTCGCGTGGTTGCTTGTTAGAGAGTTTTTGTTGTTGTTATTTTTGTTATGACCACGTGTGTCTACATGGCTACAATAAAATTAATCTTGTTATGGCCTTGTATCCTTCTCTGTTGAAATGATGGCAGTAACCCACGAGTCACGCTTTCTGGGTGTATTCCACGAAATTACCTGTAACTGTAACATTGTAAACTTGTTGCCTCGGAAATATGTCATTTTAATAAAATATTATGTCATTTAAAATACAGTCAAACCCATCCCCGCATCGCATACAAGGCCATAATATACGGGCAATGCAAAGAGCGGTAGAATACAGAAAAAGTGTATCATAAAATAGTAGAAATGTTTTCGATTATTCCAAAATCATTCGGACAGCCTGTAATTAAGTGGCCGAATGCCTCATGTCTTGCAGCTCCTCTGTCACAGAAGTAATGTATCGATACATTTCGGATATTTTGGATCATACTGGTTTAATAATAGACAAGTATGTCAGTTTTGTATCTTAGAGTAGGGACGTCTTCAGTCGTAAGCCGCAAATAGTTTCACTGACCAAGGTCTATGTCAATACCAGACGATTGTCCTATTTAAATCATATGGGTTTACATGTTGAAAACAAGTTCTGTATAATGGATGGAAATAGCACTGTTACACCTTGCTGTAATGCTATTTCAATACACAGGTTGTTTGAGTGTTTCATACTCGCACTGTATTCCAGTACAATTTTAGGCACTTCTCTGTGGACAGCCTGTCGGACAAATTACCACTTCACACCACATAAGCAAACGAGAACCAAATATTTGATTCCCTTAACCACGTTAAATCAACTGACGTACCAAGAGCCCAGAAGTGAGTACATTTGTCTGTTAATGTGTTTTCTCTCTCCCTCTCTTTCTCTCTTCCACACACACACACACGCGCGCGTCGTTGAAATTACTCTGAGTGTACATATTTCAGAGTGCACATACAATTTTTATTTTCAAAATTTTATTTAGTTCAAGCCGGTCATGTTCCATGGGGAAGATACATCACAACATTAGAACGTGTAATATTTTGGCTTCAACTTCCTTATTAGCTGACGTCGACCTGTGGGCGTGGTGTGCTTTGTTATTGTGGGAGGAGGCGCGGTGCACCTACCGCGCATGCTTCTTTAGTTGGAGCCGCAGCACCAGAGCCCTGGTCAAAGAGATCGAAACAGCGCGAGACATGGCTAGAGATGGCGAGGGAAACAAGCAGATTGCCACCGCGGCTGCCGATGGTCCGTTAGCTGAACGGGGGCCTTAAATCCATAGTATAAAGGGTTAAAATATTTTTTAAAAATATATATGTAAAAAAAAAAGAAACAAAAAGAAAAGCGACGTCTGAATAATAATAAAAACATACAAGAAAAAAAAACAGCAACCAAAGAGAGAGAGAGAGAAGAGCAAGACGCTTGTCTGTTGTGAAGACTTCACTGGACCTTTTAAAAACAGATCACATAGATGTTTTGTCCGCAAGATTGCACGTATAATGAATGCTCAGCTGTCCATGGAAAGTATTGGCGATCTGCACGGAGTGAGTCATGAACAGGTGCCCGCGACGGCTGATCTGATGGGCAGCAATAGCCCTCATCATAGAAGTCCAGTGGCCCATCGCAGCAACCACTTGTCAGTCCACGCGCGCTCAATGGGCATGACATCAATCCTAGACAGCGGCGACTATCATCATCACCGGCCCCCGGACCATGGCCTGGCCGGCCACCTGCACCCGGCCATGACCATGGCTTGTGAATCTCCCCCCGGAATGAGCAGGAACAGCACCTACACCACGCTCACCCCCTTGCAGCCGCTACCTCCCATCTCGACCGTCTCGGACAAGTTCCCTCATCACCACCACCACCACCATCACCACCACCATCACCACCAGCGGATCCCGGGCAACGTGAGCGGCAGCTTCACCCTCATGAGGGACGAAAGGGGTCTCACTCCGATGAACAATCTCTACGCTCCGTACCACAAGGATGTTACCGGCATGGGACAGAGTTTGTCCCCGTTGTCAGGATCCGGGCTGAGCGGTATACACAACTCCCAACAGGGGCTGCCGCCTTACGCGCACCCGGGCGCCACCATGCCCGGGGAGAAAATGATAACACCCAATGGATTTGAAGCTCACCACCCTGCCATGCTGGCCAGGCATGGCGATCAGCACATGACCGCGTCCTCAGTGGGCATGGTGCAGATCAACGGCATTCACCACCACCCTCATGCCCATCTGAGCGCGCAGAGCCACGGCCAGGTCCTGGGCGCCACCCGGGAGCAGAGCCTGTCCTCTGTCCCCGGATCACAGGTGAACCATGGAGGTAATTCAGGGCAAATGGAAGAAGTCAATACCAAAGAAGTAGCCCAGAGGATCGCCACTGAGCTCAAAAGGTACAGCATCCCCCAGGCCATCTTCGCCCAGAGGGTGCTGTGTCGGTCACAAGGGACCCTATCTGATCTGTTAAGGAACCCCAAGCCGTGGAGCAAGCTGAAGTCCGGCCGCGAGACTTTTCGGAGAATGTGGAAATGGCTGCAGGAGCCTGAGTTCCAAAGAATGTCCGCTCTCAGGCTCGCAGGTGAGCGAACACTAGGTAATTCACACTATTTATATTCTCTCTTTGAATGAAACGCTTCTTTCGGTTTATTTTACATTGCATGGCCCGCTTGGCGTTTTCAGAGACTTGAGTGTTTTGGTTTCAACATTGCCTAACATGCGACCTGGTTTGCGTTTTTTTTCCGTAATATTGACAGGGTTTTCAGTTCTAAACCGTTGTGATTTCATAAAAAAACGTATCCGCTGGATGTTGTGGCTGTGTGTTTTCGTTATATCATTTGCCATGCAACCTCCCCGTCGCATGCCTTGTGTTTTGAGACTGTGTTTGTAATTCGCAATACGCACCGTGGGTTTTTGTAAAGTGACTCCGTATATGTAAATCATTATAACGCTGTTTGTTTCTATTCATCCGGATGAATTGGAAACACTGTCACCTGCTTCTGATTTGACTTGAACGATATAAGTAGTCACAGCCGTTCAATGAGCACGCATGGCTCCTCTAATGTAAACACTTCACACTTGACTTGTAGCTTCGATGTAAAGCGGCGTGGGATTGCCTGAACTCCATTGTCTCCTTATGGCAGTGTACGGCAGAGGCCAGCACGGGCTTCCATTTTGTCGAGCCCCCTTTTCATGTTTGAATGACTTGTGAGCAGAAAGTGCTACATTGTACGTATGTGCAATGTTTAATGTGAAAAATGTTTGTTCATAAGACTTGAGATTGAATGCACCGTGCATTTTCATATAATGACAGTGGCCGTATGCACAAGATGTGTTGGTATAATGGTAATTTTTTTTCTGACGCAGAATGAAATAGTTGTTCTAAACCATGCAGAGAAATCCTGGGTTGCTTTTCATTCGTTCATTTTATTTTTTTCCCACGTTATGTCGTTTTGTTTATGTGTGATACGTGTTAGGATCCGGTGACGTGACCCTGAGTGAGTTTTTGTTAATTAACTGATAGGTCTCCATTAATTTGTCCCAGGAGATTGAGGGAGTCAATCCGCGCGCGAGTCAGGGGCACTGATCCGTTTCACAGACAGGCAACGTGATCCATTCTCCTTCAAGTGCTCAATGGAAGTACTTCAGAATGTAATACGGCGTAAATTATACACGCTGGTATGCTGGTGCTTTCCAAAGAAAGCCCACTTATCAGTAAATGCAACTGATTATACTTTCTATAGTAAATCTTGATTGATTATTTGAGGCTGTTAACTTAAATCTTCATGTTACTTGTATGTATGTATGTGTGTGGATTGTTATTATCATTATCCTTATCATTAGTAATAGTAGTAATATTAGTAGTAGTTTTACAGCTAGATTCCCTTTTAAAAAGAATATTTTGAAAATAATATGGTAATATTTGGTCGTTGGGAAAGTGGAAAGTAAGGGAAATAAGGAGGCACAAACCAGTTTTGTTTCCTTCGATCCTACGAGGAGTTTTGCATGGATCGATGCGGGAAGGAACCACTTGAATTAGTTGTCGGTTAGCGCCATCCCTGTTATTTTGAGTCAATCGTGACCAATTCAGAGGAACTTTTTGCTGTGGTTAATCACTGTCCTCAGACAAACGTTTGACAGGCTACAAATTGTTCTTCTTTAAAATATATGTATTTGTAATTCATTATTTAATCAAATAGTCAAATTATTTAGTCAAATATTTAAATGTATTAATTTTGATATTTACAAATATTTGTAGGTTGTAGGGTTTTGTTTTTAATTTGATAAAATCTAATCTATTTTGTATTTTAACTCATAATTTCTTATAGTCTGTGATACTCGAATAATTCTATAATTATTCTGAAAGATAAATTACGACAGCGCGCGGTAGCATTTTAAAATGAGAAAGATTCATGAAATTGTGATTTCATAAAGATAATGCTATAGGCAGAGATTTAAGCATATAATGTTTACGTATTTTTAATTTATTTACATGTACATCAGCTATTACTTTATATGCTGAATAAAACGACGTTGAATAATTGCGAAAAGTCGACATTGGCTACTGAGTTATTTTATTGATCCGTTGCACATGGTTCAGGTGGCATGTGATCGGCCTACGAAGAAGTGAAATATAGAATTAATATTGATTATTCAGATTCGGCCCATTCGATTTTCCACATTACAGCATGTGTGGCTGCCTGAACGGCTATTCTGTAATTTTGTTTCTCCTCGAAAAGACATGTTGTCCTGGTTGTGTTTTGTAATGCGACGATTTTCCAAAGATTTTAGTTAGGTGGTTCCCTTCACAAAGGACCTTGGGAGATAATAATAATAATAATAATAATAATAATAATAATAATAATAATAATAATAATGTTATTGCATAATCACACACATACATATACACGAACACACACAAATAAAATTAAGGATCGGTTAATTGTAACTGTGACTTCGCACGGATGCACGCTAGATCAATTGTTGTTAGTTTTATAGCTAAATAAATCGAACACACGTTATGCCTTGTATCTAGGCCTATTTAAACTTCACTCCTGCAGTTAAATCTGCTGAGTGATGAGATGAAGCTAATACACGAAGTTTTATCTTGAATTCGTTTAGGACATGAAAAGCTATTACATGTACATGCTAGATAATCTTTATAAATAATTTAGAACGCAGCCTGTTAATGTCCGGCAGGAAATGGAGGCGTTACAACAGAATATTTTTGGAAGCCTTGCTTCCTTTTGCCTGACATTGAGTTCAGTTATCTGTAAGCTTGTATGTTTATTGTTTTTATTAATGATTTAAAAATGTATCACAATAATTGCACACGATATAAACATAAGGGAAACCATGGTGAACACATTGGTAAATTACAGTTTTAAAGGCATGTGCATCTTATAAATTAATTTAGACACTTGTAATAGGTGCCATATTTCAGAATGTATGTTTTCAGAGTGACCGAAGACATGTTTGATTCCGTGAGCGGTCACTTGTACAGTATTTTATTGAATGTGATAATAACTTGTTAGTAGTGTGTCTAAGATTCCCCTTTGTACTTGCTGAAGCTTACACTCCGCACAAAGAACATGGAAACACAGACAAGGGAGCATGCAAGCCCCCCTCCCACACACACACACACACACACACACACACACACAAACGCACGCACATAAACCCCTGGTGTCTGTTTTTACTGAACGCAGATTGTGACAGACGTGGACATAGTAACGTCGTTGCATGTTGTATGTATGTGTGAAGTTATCTGGTGTTTGTAGAATTACTGAGATACAGAAAGAACAGTAACTATCTGATTGGTTATGTGTGACGATAAAGAGGCGATACCAAGGTTCGTTGATATTTGAACTTGATAGCATGGAAAATTCCCCCCCTTGCGAGCTTCCTGGAGGCTCGGTCGTCGTCGTGTCCTTGAAAAGTGTTTGATTTATAACACCTGATACAGAAACTAATTTGCTTTTTGTTAATCTTTATCAAAAGTGGAGACATTGGTGCAAAGTTTTTCAACCTAGATTGTATTGCCGTAATGACTGTGGCATGGACACCCCACGAATCAAGATAAATATTGAAAGAAGTTACTAAATTGTTCACATAGCTCACAATGAATTACAGCAACGTGCAAGACGCTCCTATAAGAGGGACTTACAATTCTTACATGATATCCACTTACTTAGCTGAATATTGATTGAACCCAGAGGCCCTTCTCAAAGGGTACAACACCAGTTCCTATTCTTTGGGTTATAAGCCCTGTTGCACTATACCACACTGCTAGCATGTATGCCATGGTGACATGAAACGATTCAGGCACACGGAGTAAAAGGAATATTATATGTTATAATAAAATAATGACTCGTGTAAGTTGTGATATTACGATAAACTTGGAAAAATACTCCATTACGGTAATGATGCAACTGTTTATTCTTTGAGTTTACGTAAATCGCCCTCTAGCAGCACGAGACGACTTCAGGCAAATCTTGTGTAGTATGGTGCGCGTGATGTGGGTATTAAAGTAGTGTGTAGATAGGTGTGATCGACAGCATTGGAGTTATTATTTTCACTGTTGATGCTTGTCTATTTATTTATTTATAATTGCTGTCGTGATGATCGCAGTAATATCTTGGCATTGACAAATTATTACTCCATTTTTTTTTAAGATTTCATCTGTCTAGTACGCATACGCGCAAGCACTCATTTCGTGTTTAATTTAAATCTGCTGAATGGGGCCCTGCATTTCTAAATTTTCAAAAATAAAACACAAACAGAAATAAATTGTTGTCCCTACAAGGCTGGGCAGTAGCGGGGAAAACATTGTTCAAGAGTCTAGAAGTGCAACACAAGACACTTACGGTGGCAGGATCAGGAAGAGCGGAACTGTAGGGATTTTGAAAGCCACGTCTGCCTCCTAGTGGTAGCATAGTAACACTGAGAGATGTAGTGGGGAGAATTACAAGAGAACGTCTCTTTAAAACACATGCAAAGCTATAGTTGTTTATCAATGTGTAGATCAAGAAATGTGTATAAAAGTACCGTTTTTTACGAATCTTATAGTTTGTTCTTGATTTTTTCTTTCGGTAAAGGCTTATTCAACTTTCTTGCTTTCAGCACCATGGTCAGCGCACAGGGATTGCGAGTCAAAACAAACCATATTGTTAAGAGAAACTCAGATACAACGTCTTAGATACACAGACAACCTTAACAACATAATTTAAATGAATTTACATCATTAATTATTAAATTATGTTTAAATGGGTGAAAATGTTAAATTCGTTTATCATGATAAATTCATTTTAACTCAGGGAGTCCCAAGAACTGGCTTTATTTTCGATTTTGCATTGCAAGTGTCTTCAGGTCTCAGATGTGATGCTCATTAGTTTCATGTGGCCCTGAAAAGACATTTCTGCAGTAAGATACTCACACAAATCTACAAAAGAAATCTGGCAGTAGTTTGAATAGTTTTCAGTTTTCATATAGCTTTAAAAAATAACATACAAAACCATAAAGCGATAGATGGCAATCATTTCCAATTTGAAATTTACTATATTTATTTTCCTTACATTGTATGATATGTCTTATTATATGACATGTCATGTTGCAATAAATATGCCTCCCATAGGAACTACTCTCAACCACACACTACATTACAGAACCATATGTCAGGGTTCCGCCCCCCTAGCTGTGGTGTTTTTGTTTTTCCCTGTCCATGTGCTTTTTGTTTTTCCTTGTGTTCCAGCCCCGCCCTGCTCCCCGCCTGGTCCCCACCCACCTGATTGCCCCATTACCTTCACCTGCCCGCCTGCTCACCTGCATCCCATCTCCTCATCAGCCCAGCCCTATTTCTACCCTGCTTGTTCCTGTCTTGCTTGCCAGTTCGTTGCAGTGTGTTTCGTACCTGTTTCGTTCCCGCAGTTTTTTGAATATCTGATTTCTCCGTGTTTGACTCTGCCTGCCCTTCGTCTTCGTTTTCTGCCTGCCGTTTTGTCCCTTTGCCTGATCGTTTGCCTGCCCGGTTCCTGACCCTGCCTGCTTCTGTTACCGACCCTGCTTTTGTCCACGGACTGCCTTCCGGTTTTCGACCCTGCCTGCTTTTGTTGCGCAACTTGCCTGCCGTCATTAATAAACCCGCCTGGAACCTGAAGCTCTCTTGGTCTGCGACTGAGTCCTTGCCTGAGCCCTTACACCATAGGAGTCATCACACCTTCACATCACACTCATCTAAGGATAATACCCAGGCTAAATTGCTAAGCGTAGTGGTCATTCATCCACCAATGTTTTTTGACATTAAACTGGGCCTATTCTGAACCGAATGGTGGCGAAGCTTCACGTTTCTTGAATGTATCATGTGTGTGTAAAAGGCCAACAATCTGTAAAGAAAAGACTTATAGTATGTCCACTACATCTTTCACAGTTTTGTATTTAAGAAGGTATAGTTTAGTATTAATTGTTTCACTGAAATTTGAATCTCTGCATTCATATTTATTTTTTCATTTCCCATATGGAATCTCCATAGGTTGTGACTGACATTAAAATCAGACATCACTCTCCCAGAATATTTAATGAATATTAAAAAAAATCATAAATATTAGTATTAATGAATGTCTTATTACTGAAACTAATAAACTTTTTAATCATCATTTCCTGTAAGATTGAAAGGTATGTTGTAGATTTGGATGACTGGGATTGGGGAAAAATGCACTGAGTTCCATTGAAAGACCTTGTGAAAAAATGAATCTATTTTGCTCTTGAGAACTTTACACTTGAGGTTATGGGTAGACACACACTGCACGCTTACCCTTAAATTACTGTGTTCTGAAGCATAAAAAACATTCCCTGCAGTGACAGGTGAATCCAACTGAAGATTGATGTACTTTTTCTCACTTATCAGTCTGACCACAGGTGCCCACCACACAAGAGCTGTCCTTCCTGGGGTCTTCTGCAGAGGCACTAGAATCTCTGCTGATTTGGGTTTCAAAGGTGGTTGCAAGGCACAGTAGTGTAGGCCCCCCTCTATGATCAGAGCTCATTTCTATAGATGCTGCACCTTTGTATCTTGGAGCAGTGTAAAGGTGATGGAGTTTTGTGCAGGAGTTGCCGGTTTATGGAATTTTCTTTAAGGGTTCCTGAGGGCTATTACAGAGGGTTGCCCCTGCATTGGAGTGGTCTTATGGAGAGTTACAGTCAGCAGAGCTGTTTCTCAGAGGGACAGGACATTTCTACCTGCAGAGAGTTCCACTGCTCATGGCCTGACAGTTCAATGTAGTATTGATGTCTTTCAGTGGCGAGCCCATGACTACAACTGACGCTAATGGTTGTTTTTGATGACTGCATTTCACGTGCCAATTACATCAATTTAACCATTTGCATGACCTGACCTGTAAACACGGCCTGTTGTACATGTCTTAACTGTACATATGAACTGTTGAAGGTGCAGGCCAGACAAGCTTCCCCTGTATCATGAACCCCTCCATAGACTTGCTTGGATTCCATCCTCCTATGCCTGATACCTATATGGACGTATATGGACTAAACCAAGACCATGAGGATCAATGGATCAGCTCTGCCTGCTCTGTCAGTTTTTACTGACAGGCGACAGAGTAGCATAGTGGTATGGAGCAAGTTTGTCCTGGCACTGCTGCTGTACCCTTGGGCAAGGTACTTAGCCCACAATTGCCACAGTAAATATCCAGCTGTATAAATGGCTAACATGTAAAAACTGTAACCTATGTAAGCCACTCTGGATATGAGCACCTGCTAAATGACAACAATGTAATGTAATGCATTCAGCTCCTGGTTAAGACTATCAAAAAGTAGTCTGTCCCTCTGGATTGTGGCAGTGATACCACTGGAATATGTGTGTGCTGGCTCTTTCATCCTGCCTTCACTGATTCCACTTTCCCCCAGTAGAGCCGGTCCTGACCTCCCTGGGGCCCTAAGCAAAATTCTGCTAAGGGGCCCTCCTACCTGACCTGTGAGCCATGTAAACCATTTGCCATTGCCACACAGTCACACCTGACACCCCAGTGCTCCCACTACAATCCTCCCTCCTTTAAAACAGTTTGCTCGATCTGTCAAAATTAGTAGACAGAATACAGAACAGACAGAATGATATAAACAAACAATATTTATTGAATAAAATATTTTCTATAGAATCTTAAGATAAGTGAATATTAACATTAGCATAAATAAGAAATTGTAGAAAGTATAACATGTAGAAAATAAAAATATAACACTGAGCTTTGGCTATGCTGCCTGGTAATTAGTGTTACGCCGGTGATCGGGGCACAAGCGCGGACCGCGGGATGTTCCGGTTCCAGGCGATAATAGAAAGGGACAGGCAGTTCGTGAATCCAGGGACAGGCAGGGTTCAAAACACAGGGAGGCAATCCGGGGGCAAATCCAAAGACGGGAGTCAGGGAGAACAGGGTCAGGAATCAGGCAGGTGAGTGGCAGCGATCAGATCAAAACGGCAGGCAGGAATCGTGGTCAGGAAACAGGCAGGAATCGGCAATGAAGAAGTAAATCACAAAAACAAAGCGCGGGAACGAGACAGGTAAAACACACTGCAACGAATTAGCAACAAGACAGAGACACGCAGGGAAGATATAGGGCTGGGGTAACGAGGAGATGGGAAGCAGGTGAGCAGGCAGGCAGGTGCAGGCAATGAGGGAATCAGGTGGGCGGGGACCCGGCGGGGAGCAGGGCGGGGCAGGAACACAAGGAAAACAAAAACGCCGCGGCTTAAGGGGGCGGAGCCCTGACAATTAGTCCAGTCCTCAAAATATTGTACAATTAGCTTTGGCTATACAATATAAACATAAGCCTATAGGCTATGGCTGCAACTATATGTCTCAAAATAGTAAAATAAAACTTCGTGCACGTGCATATGAACGCATTTTCACGCGCGACACGGTTATCTTTTCCAAGCTGCAGTTTATAAACACCGTTGCCTGTTGGCGTTTATCAAGCGTAATATATAGTTATATTTCACTCTCACTTTTGTCAGGCACAAAGTCACAGAACACAGCCCTGGAAGTGGCTGGCAAGCAAGCAAGACACAGACAGACCAGGAGATACACTGCCCAGCTAGGTTAGCAAGACAGACAGACTAGAGGGAGATGCACTGCGGGCTAGCACATCAACTTAACATTACTGTTATTTGCTGACATCAAACTTGGAGAGGAGAGAACACAAGTTTACCTGATTGCTGTTCCCGCAGTTCACTCTCATGGTGTTTTTTTTCTCTCTCTCTTTTCGTGACCAGAAGGATAGTTCCGCTTCATCCTCTCATCGAAGTTGTAAACATTGACTCCAGCTGTGACACGAGGCGGAAGCGGAGGCGGGGCCCTTGCGTAATTCGCGGGGCCCTACGCAGCTTGCGCAGTGAGCATACAGGGCCGGCTGGCTCTGCCCCCCAGGAGTGTGGCTGCCTGGTGGGCTTTGTTCAGCACCTCCTCCTTAGTTTTTGTATGTTCTGCAGCTGTGTGAGCTAAAGGCATCTATGTTCTCCGGATTCTGTTGCCACCAGCCCTTCCTTTGGGTCTACAGCAAGCTGCACATTTGCCTCCACCTACAACCTGTGGCCTGTAGTAAAAGGTGGCAGGCCAGTTCCCAGGTCTGCAGTGCTGTAGTGGACTCATGCTCAGAGCCTCCATCTTTGACATTATCCTTTACATTGCGTTACATTTTTGCCATTCAGCAGATGCCCTTATCCAGAGCGACTTAAAAAATTTCATCCATTTACAGCTGGACAGTTAGAGAGGCAATTAAGGGTCAAGTACCTTGCCCAAGGATACAACAGCAGTGTCCCAGTGGGGAATTGAACCGGACGTATATGGACTAAACGAAGACATGAGGATCAATGGATCAGCTCTGCCCGCTCTGTCAGTTTTTACTGACAGGCGACAGAGTAGCATAGTGGTATGGAGCAAGTTTGTCCCGGCACTGCTGTTGTACCCTTGGGCAAGGTACTTGGGCAAGTACACTATGCTACCATACTGTTGCCATTAGAGTCAATTTGTTTCATGTCTGTGACATTCGAGACTATGGGAGATTACTGATCACACTGGACTGACCCAACTCCAAGCTATAGCCCCTGGTGACAGCCAGACAGCCTATACAGTGTGCCTCCTCCCAGCTGCAGTGTCTGCTGGCTCCGTGAACGCTATATTAGAGGGCGTTCTCATTCACAGGAACCTGTACAGAGGCACTTTGTTCATACTTTGCCCTCTCTAACCCTGATATGTTCAGTAAGTTCACAAAGTACATGCTGACATTGTGTCACAGAGAAACTGGGACTTTGTTATACGGCCCAGCGAATGTCTTTCTACAACAAAGACCATAAGGCTGGATGAGTAACCTTGTTCTCTGATTCAAAGACAGCTGCCGGTCACTCGGAAAAAGGAGCATTAAAAGACACTGTGGAAGATTGTGTGCACTGTCCTTCATATGATACACAATGTAGAGGGGCACATGAGAACACTTATGAGTTCTAGCTTGTGTTGTAGAAAATTCCCATCTAATGTCCCTGAGGCTGCAAATTGTACTTTGTCACACTGCCCAGCGGCTATCTTCCACTCTGAGAATAAGGATGCTTAGCTAACCTCACACTTAATGCTAATGAGGTTTACTCTGATGGCATGCCAATGGGTTAAATAGCACATTTTTATATTTTCTGTCTTATTAGCGCTTCATAGGGTGTGGTACTGTTGCAGGGTGCTTCCCAATATCAATTCAATCGTTTTTATCATCTTTTCCTTGCCAATTACATGGGACTGCAAAGTGACTCAAAAGCTTATTAACCCTCATTGAAAAGATTCCCTTGTGATTGTTGTTGTGAAGAGCCTGGCATATTTCTCATATTTGGTTGTCATTTTTTGCAGTTGCTAGGATGAAATAGCATTGTACAGCAGATATGCGGTACTTATTTTCTAAAACATTGCGTTTTTTATTTTAAATAGTTTTTTTTTCTTTTAAGTTTTCTTACTCATTCTTTCTTGTTCAGCCATTGTGTGTGCATTGCACGACAGGCATGCATTGCTTATGTTTTAAAGCACATACGTTTTAGTCAGATCAAAGTACGCTTTAGCATATGTCTTAATATCTATTGATCTACTAAAACTGATAAAGTTTTACTTTGCTGCACAGTCTCTCTTGTTCAGCTATTGTGTATCCGTGTGTGTGTGTGTGTGTGTGTGTTCATCTGTGTGTCACATGCTTTAGAGAGTGTGGGATCTGACATCCTTTGTCGTTCTCCTTGGTCTTTTGCAGCGTGTAAGAAGAAGGAGCTGGAGCACGGCAAGGGGGACCGGGGGAACATCTCCAAGAAGCCGCGGCTGGTCTTCACGGACGTCCAGCGGCGGACTCTGCACGCGATATTCAAGGAGAACAAGCGTCCGTCCAAAGAATTGCAGCTCACCATCTCCCAGCAGCTGGGTCTGGAGCTCACCACCGTCAGCAACTTCTTCATGAACGCGCGGAGGCGGAGCCTGGACAAGTGGCTGGACGACGGGAGCGCCATCTCAGCCAACTCCTCATCCTCATCAAGCACTTGTACCAAAGCATGAAAGCGTTAAAGACTGCGGACTAAAAACCTCGGTGGAAAAGCTTTAAAAATAAAACTCACAGAAGCCTAACGAAGACCAGGACCTCCCGGACAGCAGTTTTTCCCGCAAAACCCGTCCGAGAGAAGACTAACTGTAGTGATATCATTTACTAGCGTCCAAAGAAATACCAAAGACTTCAGACTTTGCATCAGACTTAAGTTCTACAGTGCATTTTGGTCAGACACATTGCAAAAAAAAGAGGAAATAAGTTCTGAAAAAAAAAAATGTTAAAAACACTGTTCATACACCTTTTAACCCCAAAGCCCAACCTTGCACCCTCCCATTCACGTCATTAGCGCTCAGCAAAACTGGAGGATAAAATGGAGGTTTGCCGCATTCTCCTGTTCTGTCACTGAGTGGAAGTGGAAGTGATTTTGCCCGTGATCATTTATGTTGCTTTGCCATGGAAGGTGTATGATGGAGAAGAGATGCAAACCATTCAGGCACCGTTCAGACCGGTCTACGTGAAAGGATTCAAGTATTGTGGATTCATCTGTGTTATTATTGAACATTCATGCGATTTCTGTCTGTCTAGAACTCGGGAACACCTGGGGGGCTCAAAGACCCAGGCTGTGGGAGGCCCATCCTTGCAAAGGTCATTTTGAATGTCATCGACGTGGCAGTGCTTTCTTCCCATGTTGTTGGCGGCGTGTACAAGAAAACCCAAAAACCCAACCTGTACGCACACTCATGCATATATTAGGAAGATATTTTAAAAAATCACACGAGATTATATAACAAAACAAACAGAAACCAAAGACATAACTAGTATTGTATTTTAGATGAACCAAAGAGTATTTTTGCAGTGATTTTTAATACACCCCCCCCCCCAGACACACACAGGAGAAATGTGATTTAAAAAGCAAATGATTTAGAATTGTCATCTGAGGCCATGATTTAGAAAATCTTACTTTCTGATGTCTCACTTTTAAATCAGTTCAGTCAAATCAAAAAATACAGTTTCAAAGAAAGGTGCTAGTTTAGCTTTGTTTGGACAAGTTTATTTTAGGGGCATACTTTGCATACTTGTGGAGCTATTGTGTGGAAGTAATCAAAACAAAACGTTTCATACACCACATGAAACAGACTTTAAGAAGCAAGCAACATGCCAGTGAGCTGTTCCAGTTCAGAAGCAGGACAGATTGCGGTCTCACTTAACAAATAATGCCTTTTAAAATCTTAAGAATAGTTTAGCTCATCTTATTAAATCAAATTTTATTCATAAGAAGGTGATTGATTGATCTGACCACCTTGTTTATTAAGCCTTCTGATATGTTGAGAACATCCCCAAAGTGAAACGTTCGAGCAGAGCAGAGGAAAGGTGTGCAACATCCGTAAAAGTCTCTTCAGTGACTCCAGGGCACCAGTGGGATATGCCATACATCATATGCCATTAATACTATAATCATTCCTGTATTTTAGGATACTTGATATTTTCAGGGAGAGAAATGCATTAGCTTTACAAAAATCATGTGCATAACTGCTAAGAACCAAAGATTGAATCCTATCAACTAGCATTTACTGTCTGTCATCTCTTACTGAGTCTGCAAAATAATCATGTTGTACATGTTTAAGTCCAGGACAATTTAGATATTATATTTTGAATAATTTCAAATACACCAAAATGTCTTGAATGTATTTTCAGATTAATTAATTTGATTTTCAGATAATTCATCTGATTACGCTATCATTTGAGGTGTTTGTCAGTTTGTAAAAAAAAAAACACAATTAGCTACATTTCCAAAAATGTTCTTGATATTAGTATATTTTACTACATGAGCATATATTGAGCTTCCCATGTATTTTACAGCGGATTCACAGACAGATGTTTGCTGAGAAGGAAAAGTCAACATTGTCCAAGAGGCTCAGAGTCAGTTGAAAGGCACAGGCAGCGCATAACCGCAATAACTTGTGACTAACCTGAGCAACAAGGAGGTGATTTTAGGCCAAAATACATAATTCAGGTGTTTTACTTTCTGGTATCCTTTACTGCCTGATGTTGTGATTTTTCAACATACATCAGGTCATAAGGTGGGAGATCAGTCTAGTTTATGAAACAGCCACAGTGTTCAAACCCCACTGTAAGAAGTTTAGGCTGAGCAGAAGAGAATAGATCCCAGTCAGAAATATGTATGTCTTTGTCATAGCCTTCAGCCTCTGCTCTGGTATTGAGGACATCCAGCCAAAATAGCAGAACTCTTTGAAATGCTGGCCAAGTTTCAGATCACTCAGAAACAAACCTTTGTTTCAGTGCCAGTCTTCCCTTCATAGCCCTGTCTATATTATGTGTAGAATAATAACTGCAGACTTTATGAACACCATAACAATGTAAGCTCTAGTTTGCAATATAGCAAATGTGTATCAGATCCCATGCTAAGATCTGTTTGCCCAGGGGAATATAATGACATTTGAGTATTGAGTATTGAGTTGAGTATTTGAGAACTGATTTGAGAATCGTCAGAGTTGGCTTAGTGAGACAGTTTTGCAGGATCTGTTGAACCGTGCATAAATCAAGCAAGTTTCACCTGTCCTATTTTTCGCCACTACACTTTTGTATGTCAGTTATAAAAGTAAATGGGGACTATGCATTTTGTAACGGGGAAGAAAGCACTACACAAGCCTGTCCAAAAAAAGCCTATTCAGGCGTGTTCATTACTGTTGTTCGGGTGATAGTACTCATCGTTACCACATTTCCGGCCTTGTCGCTCCCTGTGGTGTGGTTAGCTTTACAAAACACATCGTGGTAACTATTTACTAGAATTACAACAATGAAGCAACGATAAGAAGTAGCTGCTTCAACATGTAAAAAAAAAAAAAAACAAAAACCAAAAAAAAAAGAAAAACAAAAATGTGTAAAGATGTTCTACTATTTATAGTGTGAACCAAAGACGCTACCTCACTCTACTACCATTTGTGATTTTAATCACATTAATGATGATACCAAAGATTACCAAAGATTTTTTCTTGCACGGCCTACAGGAACGATGTGGTGGATAATTGTTGTTTCTCCGACCCCCCCCCCCATATACACACCCCCCACCCCACCCTTTTACAATCCCTCTTGTCCAGTCCTCAGCCCCCCCCCCCCCCTTTGCTCATTAGTAATCTAATAATAAAGCTATAGGCAAGTGTGTTGCAAACTCTCTAAAACTCACAGGACGAGTGCCTTGCTTGAACCAAAGTGTTGAACCGCTGTTGACCTCTACAATCTCACCCCTTTTCTCTTATACCTCAGCCTCTCAAAGGGCCGCTATTCAAGAAAAAAGGAATAATTTTCTCACCATGGTGCTTTTGCTGGCGCAACCATGCAATGAAAGCATACCAAAGGAATTCCTTTTTTTCGCTCCACTTTTTTGCTGACAAACCAAAGCTCTTTCTTGCTCCCTAAGCCCCATCCCTCTTCCCCCAACCCCACCCCTATCCCCACCCTCCACTGTCTGTGTCACCTGTAGGAATATCCACTGTGCAGGTTATGCATCTCTTTTAACTATGTCTCTGAATACCTCATAGTAATAAATCTTTATGGTTATGTTGTATAGAGAGTCTATGTGATTAAGGCAAAACTTAACTAGTTTGGTAAGTGTTGACGTTACTTCGGAAAATCTTTATAATTATTTATTTGGAAATTTTGGCAGAACCATTCTGTTTTGGTCATGGAGGATGGTGTTTTGAAGACTGTGGGTAGAGTGGCAGTGTGCAAGAGAGAGGGAAAAAACAGACTCTTTTTTATTACAATATTGTGTTGTTCTAATATTGTAATGGCAGTAGAATTGTTTTTTTACAGGGTAATATCAACAACTGTGCTTATGTGTTCATGTTTTTTCCTTTCTCTTCAGTGTTGTGATTGGGTTTCATTTGATGGCATTTTGTACGGCTTAATCACTGCTTTACTTTATGCATTTGTAGAAAATATAGATTTGTATATAGTAGATTTTGGAAAAACAAAAGAGAAGAGATCAGCCAACATTTCATGTTACAGCCTTGTTTTCCATGCTTGAAGGAATAGGATTTTTTACTGTGGGGTTTTCCTTCACAAATATTATAGCAGGCACGTCAATGTGTTCTAAACACTGCCAAGTACCAAAAAAAGCTGATGCCAATGAAAACATGGTTTTAAGGAGTTACCATGTTGCTCAAATGGCAAAAGGCAGTGTATGTGGTTTTTGTATTATTTTGACTTTTTAAAAAAATTATTTTCTGGGTACTACCGCACATCCAAAGATTTATAAAAGCTAATAAGAATAATAATAATAATAATGACGATGAACCAAAAAAAGGATTTTAAAAAATAATGTTTAATGTTGAAAAGCACTGGCATTTGTGAGGTAGAATTGTCAAACTTTTAATTTGCCATTCGCACGGGTATAGAAGCTAGAAGGGGCGAAAAAAGTTAGGACTACGTAGACGAGCAAACTCAGCCGCTTGGAGTGTTTCTGTCGAGTGTGCAATCTGCGGGTGTTCGAAAGAAGGACTGCAAGTCCTGTTCACTTTGCTGTCTCATGCACAGAGTGAGATGGAGCCTAGACTGGGCAGCAGGTCTGCCGGGGGGCCGTGCCACATTGCTGGGTAATATTTTTAAATTCATGTGGCACCGCTGTCTAGTTCCATCTAGTATCTGTTATTTTGGTGCGTACTCGTGTAATGACAATGAGCAAAGTCTAATAAATCTCCAAAGAAAACCTAACCATGGGGTCGGTGGTGTGTGTGTGTGTGTCTGTGTGCTGGGAGAGACTCCACCATGTGGCCGGGGCGGGGGGGTTGGGGGGGGGGGTGGGGGGTGGGGGGTGTGAGTGGTGGTGGTGGGGGGGTCTGTGGTTGTTTTGTTTGTTTTTGTATGTGTATGTGGAAGTGTGTGTGTGTGTGTGTGTGTGTGTGTGTGTGTGTGTGTGTGTGTTGGGACTGTATATATGGGTGTGTGTGTGTGTGTGTGTGTTTGTCTGTGTGTGTGTGTGTGTTGGGAGTGTATATATGGGTGTGTGTGTGTGTGTGTGTGTGTGTGTGTGTGTGTTGGGACTGTATATATGGGTGTGTATGGGTGTGTGTGTGTGTGTGTGTGTGTTTTGGTTGGCGGTGGGAACGGGGTGGGTGGAATCTTGAAGAGAGAGCTGGAACATCATGCAGGTATTACAAACCTGCCCAACACTGTTTACAGTGAGACCTGATTTTTATATTGTCATTATTATTGTCAGAGTTTATGCCATGTCTTGTAACTCAGATGCATGACTCCATATTAAAAAAGCATATATAACCTTATTATTTAATTTGGTGCTACACTTTCCAGTACCCTTTTGTGAAGTGACGGAATTGTGGACTCAAATTCATATTCTCTCTGATGATGAGATGTGACCAGGTAAGGCTTTTTTCTTCGAAAATAAAATGAATGTGCACTTTAGAAGACAAAAATGATTTTAGAGGCCCAAAATAAATGAAAGTACTGGTAACATTATTACATCTAAAGTTGTAAGCCATGTCAGCTTTCATTTTAAAAACAAATCAATAAACGTGAGTGACATTTAGCACATGGAAGAGAGTCATCACAAAACGAGTCATATGTCATTTGAGATGTCTCCTTCAAACATTGGAAAAGAGAAAAATAAAGTTTGCAAAGAATAAAAGACAGCATAGCACTTCTGCCTTGGGCAGAGGATGTTACCAGAATCCTTAATAAAATTTTCTTTGATAAAAGTCTCTGTTGTTTTATTACAGTTGGTGGCCATTGTGGCAGAAATTGAACAGTAACCTTTCATTAGCAAAACATATTACTTTCCAGTGAAAGAGGAAGACCACACTCACACAAGCCATGGTATTACAGATTTTTACAACTGTTTTCACACTTAGGTCAATACCATGGCCACTTTTTCAAAACTCTTAACACAGTGTGCTTAACAACCATGCATAGGAGCACATCAGTTAATCTTTCAGGCAAAATGCACTACAACCACCAAAACACTTCATAATTCACCCAAAAGTGACTCATGCTGCCATAACTATAGCAAATGCTCTCTCCCAACAAGACTACTGTGTCACTCAAAATACAAGGGACTAAAAAACAGAAACAACTTGAAGCATTGCAACATGCATATATTATGTGTTGCTGTATCCTCTGTTTTTGCATAGATTAGTGCTGCATTGCAAAAAAAGTAACGTTTACAGTACATATTGTAATGCCAAACAAATAAATCTGAAATGCTGTAATATGCCTCATGTCAGCTCTATGCTACAATTTCTGAGGTATGCTATAGTACAACAAAAAGTCTGCAGATGCTTTTCATTTCTAGTACAGTAAGTGAAACAACAACACATGATACTACCACTAGAAGTCTGCTGTAGTCCTAATGCTGATCCATGGTGTCCTCTGTATTTTGGATCAAATTTTTAAGAATTTCACATTTACTGCAACATTCTCCCTTGCCTTAAACCTTCAGAAAAAAATCTTTAGCATATCTTATCCACCCCTACAATCCCCCACAGCCAGGGTGTGAAATACAGGGGGTCTCAGGGGGTCCAAGACCCCCTGATTGACACTTGAGACCCCCTAAAAGCCTCAACAGCAAAATTTTGGGGGGGTCTCTGGAAAAATCTTTTAAAAATTATTTGTCACTAAAAATGTCTTCTAACCCTTGAAGCCTGACAGATGCAGCCAAATTCCCATCTCTTCTTCCTGGTTGAATTTCTCACAAAGTATTCATTGCTGACAATGCTAGTTGCTTGGCTATGCGACAAAGTGTTGCCAAGAAAAATAATTTTGAATTTACATCAAATTTACAGTAATCATAGTTATAATCTGCATACAGCTCTGTGTCCATCTCCACACCCATTACTCTTGTTTGAATTACTCATGAACTCGTCATTGCATAGATATCACAACAAAGAGCGGAACTGGAGCTTTGTAATGAAGTAATCACGTTATGAAGACAGATCAAACTTCTGCAAAGTAATATCTTTACTAATTTCTTCACCCATTTCCACACTCCTGCTTCTCGGTGGAATAAGTCACAAAGTCCCTATCGCTTCACAACGTACCGCATATCAAAATAAACAGCAGACAAAGCATTGTCATTGTGCGACAAAGCATTGTCAAGTAATCCCGTTTTGAAATCACAGCCAATTTCTGCATTATTCATTTACTAGTTTCATTAGTCTGTCAAAATGCAGCATATTTCCGGTCGGGTTGCGGAACACCGGTCGGGTTGCGGACCTGGGGGACAGAAAAGGGGATTCGTTAGGGTGCTGTGAGGGCAAGCAAAGCTGTGTGTGTAACCTTAGCCTGAAGCTGAGGAGCCCCTGGTGTGGTTTGTGTGGACAGTGTACTACTTAGGCAAGCTTACCGTTACCTGTGGAGGGATATCTCACTCAACTCACTCCTACCAGTGCAGTCATTCCCCTCCCAGCTCTTTGAAAAGAAGCTCTGATAAAGTATAACGCATCAGCCTACCTGTGTGTTATCTGGGTTTTTTAAAAATGAATTTATTAAATCTACCTTGTCATTTTACCTACCTGGTCCCGGTCTTTGTGTTGTGCTGGGTATAAATTACCTGCAAGGTAAAAAGCTGGCTGTGGGGTGAACTTTGTGACACGCACTTTTGTTAACACAGTGCAGCAAAGACAACCATCAGCACGAAAAAGAGGAGTACGGTTATACCACATTGAAAGTGAGAGTTCTTCCAGCTGTGAAAAAGACAATGATCAAGAAAAACAGATTTCAGTCATATATGCATCTGTATTAATAGCTCTTGATTATTTTGTATTGTTGGTTTGACAGAATGGATAGCTTATGCCTGATGTGCACTGGAGTGCATACGTCCATATTGCTTGCTATTCTGTTCTCAGCTTATCTTCATTTCCTATCAATGCTTACCCATTGATCGCCAACATCACTGCAACTATTTTGACCACCAACAACCTCTCCCAGGCTACATATTGGTATTTACATTTAGTCATTTGGCTGATGCTCTTATCCAGAGCGATTTACAAAGGTGCATACATTGTATTAAAGAGATGCAAGCAATTTAGCTATTGCCAACGGAAGGATGACAAACTGAGAAACTGAACTGGACTGATGGTTATAATTAGTAAGCCTGAAGAGTACAAACCTCAGAAAGTAGGTCCCTTCTGTTAAACACGTTAAAGTCATCAACCACTAGGGGTCAGTCTAATGCTGTGGTACGCTTCGCCGTGAATCACTTGAGGGAACTGTGATAAAAATAAGTTCGTAAAAATATAAAATAAGAACCTATTGAATATTTTAATCCAGACAATCTGTAATTGAATTTCACGATGATATTATAGCTATTATTAATGAAAAATATGAATACCTGTAACTGAAACATAAACAAAACGCATGTTTTCAATTTAACACAGTGTGCTGTGGTAATATTTAACAAAGAACATATATATTTTTCAGGAGGAGAACTCTCAGGCTTACACTGAAACAACCACGCAGCGTATTCAGTTCAGCTCAATGTTCATGATATCCTCTCGCCCGCCCACCACAAAGGTGGAAAAATGGTTTTCCACTTCAAAACTTCATGCCACTAGATGGGAGTAGACAACAATTTAACAACTATCATTGCTCCTTATTCTGCTCATTTTATTAAATTTATTAAATATTAAAAAGATAACCACAGTTGCAATAAACATAATGATTGCCCATTTGAATCATTAGGTAATTAAGTTGTAGGATAATTCCATGGACCAGTGTTAGGAATATCATGTTTTTATTTCTGGGATAGCATGCTTGATGGCTTGATGGAAGGCATGGAAAAGCATAAAGAATAGAAAATTAACAGGATATAAAAGAGGGCAAAATCGCTCCATGGTAAAATTAAAGAAATCACAGAACCCAGTGGGTATCTGCAATCATATAGAAGCACAGTGTGCCCACTTGACCGTAATAACACCATAATAACAGATTAAAGATCAGGAGATCTAGTCTGCCCAGGTCCTGACACCCTTCCAGTCAACCAATCAAATTACTGTTTGGCATTTTAAACCTTGAGGTGGTCCTTCAGAACTTAAACCAAAACAATTTATTGTACTGACATTCTCTCTTGTGAACAGATGGCAATGGCAACAGTCTGACCTAAAGGAGTCTGATGGCACACTGGTCATATCACCTCTCAGGTCACCACAGTCTCATTATCACACTTACCTCTTTCATATGTGAGTTTTTTGACCATGTTCACCAGCAGAATTTCTCTGCGTCCCTCAGGTCTTTTGGTTTTCATTAGCCAGCTGCTGTCTTGAGAGGGAGCTACAAATGCGTCATTGAACTGGGGTCTGTAAACTGAGATTATGAGTTGAGAACATGTATTCTGCATTCAGTTAACCTTTTCCTCGAAGATTTGGATGAACACTTTTGGTCATTGTCACGCTGGAATGTTGAAACTCCCACAGCGGGTATGTTTTTTCTCCACAGGTTTAACAGTTCAGTTCAGTTCAGTTCAGTTTACTTTATTGGTACCCGTGGGTAAACTGGTTTTGCAGTTCAACAGAGAGATGGGTGTCCTTAACATATAAGCTACAAAAAACACATGACACATATAACATGGAATTTAAAACATACAATATACACAAAAATAAATATTACAAAGACAGTGCTGACATATGACCTATAACATATATGACATGCACACACACACACACACACACACACACACACACATAAAAAGGTTAAAAATGTTGGAGCGTGTGACTATGCATAACAGTTGCCCTACATGACCTTACTGACTTGTTGTTTGCATAGTATAAGTACAATAAACATTATATCTTACAGTGCAAACTTAGGTGCAATTAAAGTGCTTAAGTGGTTACAGTACATACAGTAAACCTAAAGTGCATTATGCAATTGTAGAGGTAAACAGCAATCTAGATTTACATTTTGTTTAGCAGAATAATTGCAGCAGGAACAAAGCTGTTTTTAAATCTATTTGTCCTGCAACCTGGTACTGCCAGCCTCCGTCCAAGGGGGAGGTATTGGAACTCACTGTGCAGGGGGTGTTGGCTATCATCTAGGATAGCCATTGCTATCCGCTGTAGTTGACTTGTGTATAGAGAAGAAGGGTGCAGCTGCGACTCACCAGTCAGTTTACTTGACCACTTAACAATTTGATATAGGCGATTCTTGTGTGTAAGGGGAACATTGCCAAACCATGATGCTAAACAGAAGGATATGACTGATTCAATAAAAGTGCGATAAAATAAAGTCATCATGGTCTTATCAACATTAAAGTGGAACAGCTTCCTCAGGCAATGTAACCGCTGTTGTCCTTTCTTGCAAACAGCTTCACAATTCTCCTGGAAGTTTAATTTGGAGTCAATGATTGTCCCTAAGTATTTATAGGATGTGACTTGTTCCACTGTTTCACCTTTCACAGTAGTGGCCTCATATCTTAGGTTTTTTCCATAACCTTTCATGGCAAAAAAAAGTCTGATGAGCATGTACACAAATTTCAATTTTCATTTCATATTACAATGATACATGTGATCCAAATGTTGTATTTGTCCAAAGATGTACTTTGGCAAATTTAAGATGCCTTGAATTCAAGTGGCTTGTCCTCAAAAGAAGCTTCTTTCTTAAGACCTGGCTATGAATGCAAAATCAATGCATGGTTCTTTTTGAACCTTTGTAACCTGAAGATGCCAGTTTATTCAGGAGTCCAACTGTTGCCTTTGCATTTGTCAATTCTCTGTATTACTTCCTTCTATATTACAGGGATCAGGAAGCCTTTAGATGCCTCTGTATGTACCCACAAGCTTCCACTTTATTTCCAGTGAGCAGACCGTGTACATACTTATGTTAGTTTTTTGTATTACAGATTACTTAAAGGTATATATAAATGTAGATTAAAATTCATTATTGGTGAACAATCTGTATTTTCTCTTTGTAATGTTATAACAAATAAAGTATAATTTTTTTCTTTGATGTTAATTTCATTCTTAGCAGGCACATTGTCGGCATGCATGGTTTATTCACAGATTGGCTGGTTTTTGTTTTTATATTTTGTGTGCAGATCCACTTTCTAAGTATACTTGCATTTGACAAATTAACTTTATTTCACACCTATTAAACAATTACACATGAATATTGTGTAAAATGTACATCAAGAAATTTATGAACAGCCTTAACATTTTAGGTTTTTTGTTAAGTAATAAATAAAATGTTAAATAATAAGTAATCTCGAAACTCGCATCAAATATGCATACTACCATTCTTTGGCTTGTTATATGAATAAATATTGGTCATAGGCCAAAATTCAATCAGGAGCAAACTCACTCATTTTACACTGGACCTTGATGATGTCTCCCTTGCCCCGAGTGCAGCCATCAAAGACCTTGGTGTTGTTATTGATCCCGAGCTCTCCTTTGAAACTCACATAACTAACACCTCTAGGACTGCCTTCTTCCATCTGAGAAATATTGCTAAAATCAGGAAAATCGTATCAATTAACGACGCTGAAAAACTAATCCATGCCTTTGTAACATCCAGATTAGACTACTGTAATGCCCTCTTGTCAGGATGTGCAAACGTCAGCTGGTGCAAAATGCAGCTGCTCGAATCTTAACTAAAACTAAACGCTTTGAGCACATCACCCCAGTTCTGGCCTCTCTCCATTAGCTACCTATTAAATACCGGATCATTTTTAAAATACTCTTACTCACATTTAAGGCTTTAAATGGGCTTGCCCCCCCCCCCCCCCCCCCCCCCCTATCTTAAGGACCTTCTTCATCCATATCTTCCGCAGAGAGCCCTTCGCTCCCAAAATGCCGGGCTTCTCACCATTCCAAGAGTGGGCAAAACTACTGTAGGCGGTAGAGCCTTTTCCTATCAAGCCCCTCTCCTGTGGAACAGTTTACCCTCTGAGATTCGGGGAACAGACTCTCTCTCCATCTTTAAGTCTAGGCTCAAAACATATCTATATAGTAAATCCTTCAGCTGAGGGACATGGCCTGGTGCTGGCGTGGATCATAGAGTCTCTGGTGGACTAAGTGGTCATTGCTTTCATGGACCCTGTGCCGTGATCTGGTGTCTAACTGTCTTAGGGTTGCCCTCATGACTATGTCGGTCCCTTGCCTCCCGTCCCCTAGGTATGCTGCCATAATGTTAGCCTGCCGGGGTCTTTCCTTGTTGCACACCTTTTTCTCTGCCCCTCCTCTCTTGCCTCTCTGTTCTACATCCCTGCCATTCTTATCATCCACTAACCACTGTTTTCTGTTTGCTTCCTATTCCCTGCTCCGGGCTCCTGTCCGGAGCTGTAGCCCAAGCGTCTCATCCCGTTTTCCAGTCCTGCTACCTCGCTGCCCTGCCCATCAAAGCCAACTGCATTCCAAGACCCGGACATCCTAGGAGACATTCTTATAATCACTCTACTGTTAACTACTATTGTTTGTCAATCGCAAATGTCTTAAAGTACATTGCATAATTTTGTCTCTAACTCTATCTGCCCAGTGCCGGCCAGAAGCAGATGGGCCCCCCCATGAGCCCGGTTCTGCTCAAGGTTTCTTCCTGATAGGGAGTTTTTCCTTGCCACTGTTGCCTTAGGCTTGCTCTCAGGGGGTCTCAGGCCTGGGAACAATGTAAAGCTGCTTTGTGACAACTTGTGTTGTAAAAAGCGCTATACAAATAAAAATGAATTGAATTGAATTGAATTATAAGATTCATGAATGAAAGACAGCTATGTTGGATTACAAACCGTAGATATATAAAGAAATCTACAGGTTTTTGTGAATACTATAAATAGTTCTGCAGTAGATACGTGTTAATGCATGCATAAGAACACTTTTCTCAGAAGTTATCGAAAATATAATCTTGAAGTGACGTTTGGCTGGGGGGCATTGCTATGCACTTTGATCATGCGAATCCTCTCCCCCGCAGCAATACACGTGGCCAGCACGACATCCATGTGAAACACAGGTTTATGAAAAAATATTGCCATCTATCACAACACGGTTAGACTTTAAAGTTACATTTCATCACTTTCGGTACCCGCGGAGCTAATTAGATAGCTGACTGTTTCGAAGGGTGGAGCAAAATTTAGCAAAATTTTTCGTCCCGTTGTATGTGCACGTGGACGTGCGTGCAAAGAAAATAGCTTTTGGAGTTGCAAGCAAATAGCAAAGTAAAGCACACCGCTCCCAAGTTTTAACATTTCCGCTTAACTACTTTCTTCTCTTGAACTTTGGGAAACTTTGGAAAACAGCGAAGACTCAACAACGACAACAACAACACATAGCCCTGAACGTGTACGGTTGCTATGACAACGGGTTCACGCCGGGGCTGAAACAAGGAAGTGACGCGAGGAGGCGAGGAGCTCGAGGGTGACACGTGACTATAAAACACAGCCTTCATCTGTTTTGACAAGCGATGGAGCAAGTCGGAGCAGCAGTAGCAGCAGAGGCTGGAAACCAGAGGGTTTTGAGCGAAGGAATCGCGTTTCTGTACTCTCAGATGGTGCTGTGCGTTTGGTGTTATCGCCTAGCTTTATAGATAGACATGTCCAGCGGGTTATTTCTTCGAGACTCTCTCGTTGATGTGCTAGGTAAAGAGGTCAGGTAGCTAGTAAGTTGGGTCCAAGTTCTGAAAGTCGTCGGTTGTGTGTAACTTAAACTTGCAAAACAACGCGGTAGGAAGCTAGCTAATGATTACGAGAGGCAAACGAGGGTTATAGCTTAGTTGGCTACACTTGAAATGAGATCTTATCGAGAGGACAGATAGCTGGATAGCTGACTGGCTAGCTGGCTACGTTATGTAGACAGAGCGATGGTCGTCTAGGAATGAGAGAAAGGTGGTAGCTATGTGTAAACTAACATAGCACCTCTTAGAGATGCAATGTTTGCCTTGAGTAGCGAGTGGGCTTCGTAAAGACGCTATCAGAGTAGAGGCGTTTGCTGTACCTGTGCGTGGGGGTTGGTCGGCAGGGGCGTCTCTGAAACTAGCTAGATGCCTGGGTATTTGATTAGTTTGTTAGCTAGCTAATTAGACTAGCTCACAAAGTAAAGGAGGGTGGGAAAATGAGGCATGAATGAACGCTGGGAGTGCCGGACAGTTTGGGTTCAGGTGGTATTAATTAACGCTAGTTGAGACGTGTAACGTTAGCGAGCTAGCTTTATTATTAATTACCAGTGTTTGCTAGATAGCTAGCTGGTAACCTGAGAAGTAATGGACTAGCTGGTGTGCGGCACAGAGGCACAGGTTGCTTTGTTAATGGTAGCTAGCTGGCTAATAATAGGTTTGTCAGAATCCAGACAGACATTATAACGCTGGCTATCTACGGGGTGGAAGGACTCAGGGCTTAATTTCAGTGCCATAGAGAGGTTTATGTTATTATATTGTGGTTTCCTGTCGCTGCCCAGTAAAGAGAATATTAAGAATAAAAACACGAAAATAGCCAGTTAGCTGGCTAAAGAAGACAGAAGACCGAGACCAGCTGGGAATTTGGAGGACATCTCGTCGACAGTGGCAGACATGAAGCCAGATCGAGGTAAATGGATCATGACATCAGCTAGCTATTTCTGACATTATTTACTGACCTTAGTGGGCAACTAAGAGGTTGGTGTTTTTTGACACCATTCAGTTATTGCGCTCGACAGGATCTGACTGTCTAGCGGAATTCCTTGAGTCGTGTGGGTTTTCCCTGGAGGATTCTGCGGAGAGTGGAATGATGTAACAGCTGGTTAACTATTCCGACTAATGTATGTAAACAATAAAGCCTTTGTCGTCGTATCAGGCCGTTATATAAAACACGGAAACAGAGTCAATGTAAATTCTAAAACTAAACGGCGAAGTAAACACTGACAGAGGAAACTTGTTTGTTTGCATGACCTGGCGAGTGTCAGTGGTAGTGTATTTTTATTATATTTCTCGGTGGAAAAAAAAATGTTGCTTAGACGTGATGTTTGCTACAGCGACTCCTCCGAACAGCTGAGCAACGTGCTTGCTTCGAGTCACAATATAACCCTTGAGCTGCGTTTCTTCACGGTGCAGACAAGATGTTGCACAGTTTTACCGTGGGCTAAGCCCGTTTCACCTTTTGAATCCGTATTCACAATGACCTGTGCGTTGTTTGGACAGCCTAATGCCATTACAGATTTTCATATTATTCAAGTGTACTTTATTGAAGATCCTCTTTAGCATTGTACCCTACAACATAGTTCTGTTTTCTTAGTCAACTGTCTTCGAAGTTAATTTTTTGTTTGTTTATGTTTTTTCCCTTGCAATCAATCAGCGTTTACAGTCAATACAGCATTGTAAGATGTTCACATCAGTCGTTATGATACAGATTGGCACTACCCTTTACTTTAATTACTAATTTAGGATACGCTCTGTCACTTCTTAGGACAAGAATAAAAACCTTTTTAAATATTGTGCCGCCGCCTTTAACCATAATCAGATTAATCTGGTAAAATGAATCAATGGAGTCAATGCAGGAAAGGTCTGTGCCAAAATTAAATTTAGAGTGATTGCCACAAAACCTTCCAACATGACATGTGAATGTGCCACAGATGTTGGTTTCTGACTAAAATAATGATGATGATAATCATAAACTCCCCCATACCTGCAAAGCAACAACATCTCCACAATCATGAGAGGTGTGTTCACTTAATGTTCGTGAAGCGAAATGCATGACACAAACGAAAATATTTTCACAGAGCTGAATAAAGTCTCACATGCAGTTGTGATCCGTAAGCCTATCGTAGCAGTGCAGACAAGCAAGGCTATTTTCACCCATCAGACATGCACCACAGTAAGCAGCGTTCCCGTTCTGGCATGCATGGCCCTGTGTTTTTTGGAAGTGTCTGTGAAAGCAATAACATTGTTTTATCCAGTTCATTTCGAGCCGCGATCCTGCTGCTTTCTCCTGCGTTGCTCTTGGCTCAGTTCTTGGCTTCATCTTCTCTCCTGGTTCTATTAATAAAACCCAATTGCAGTCAAAACTGCGCTCAGGAGAGCTTCCTATATGAGCGAGTACTTTTCACTTTTTCTGTTTGGAACATGCTGTTCCTCAGTGAGTAGCTGAAAGCTGTGCTTTTCTATGACTCCTCTCTAGTCCTGCTAGTGTAGATGTACAGTGTGTGGTTGTTTGCTTAAGAAATGTCCAACAGTGCAGTGGACGCTAAAGCCCCATGCGTTTGCGGTAATTACACTTACAGTTTTTGCTGTCATTTGTTACCTTAAATGGTGCATGAATTTGAAAATGTTAAGAGCAGAAAGGGGAACTTGCACCCATGTTTTGGTGCCATGTGAATGAGCCCTTTGACTGCTCTTGGACGGCCCCTTTTGCCGCTGCAGGGGAGAGTAATCTTTGCAGCTGAACCACAGATCTTACACATGCTATAGGAGAAGAGGCAGAAGAGGTCAGTGATAACATTTCTCTGCACAACGCCAGACCACAAATCGTGCTGGTTTAGAGGCACATCTTGAGAAACCCTGTAAGGGAGGCCTTTGTAAATCCATTCCAAACCTGAGCCTTTAGTTGTGGGGAGGGGACTTAATTAGGATTTGCCATGGGGGAAAAGGCTTCAAGAAATAAAAAATATTCTGGGAAAGTAGCCGCTGACAGTTCCTCATTATGCCATCATCTTTGTCTCAGTAGAACAGAAATCATGTCTTGCACACCCTCAAGCCATATCATCTCAGCACAAGTCACCACACAAAAGCTGTTATCTTTGATGAAAGGAATAAGGACTAACTTCTTCATGGATTTTAAAAGGGTCTCTGATGTAGATGTAAGTAGGAGCAACATGTCTCATTTCAATTTATCTGATCACGTGGACAGCAGCCCGTTGTAGATGTTTGCCGTTGGACGCAGGCAGAATTTACGGCAAACTGTTTGTGATGACTAACGAGTTGGGGACCATGTGGGAAAGGTGTGAGTACAGAGAGCCTGGGAGAGCAGCTGTCAGCTTAAACAAATGATGTCAGCGTTAGTCAGACCCTGCGAGGTCGAGTGAAGCTCGTCGAGTGGCCAAACAAGAGTCAGCTGGGAACAAAAGGCGTTTGACTTCCCCGAGGTTGCAGTTCTGTTTGTTATGAAATCCGTTTCCTTCTCAACCAGAAACTGGATGTTTCACAAGGAAGTGCACAGCCCCTGCAGAGAGCAGTTAAACTCATTTATAGTGGCTAATGTTCTGGGTGGAACCTTGGCACGAACCACTCTGTAACTGATGGTCAGGAATGAAGGAAAGAAACTGTGGGTTTAAGTGATGCTGCTTTGTTGAGTTTTATAACATTCATTTTTCAGTCTGTCCCATAGTGGCGCGTGGATTCCTTCCCATGGATGCTTTCCCATTGATGTCACAAGTATTATATAGAGCATTGCTGTTTGTTTAACTGAAAAACAAAGGGAGTGTTATGCAAGTCTATAGAGCATAGTGCTGTCTTTAGGTTTAAAGGGTGTGTGGCCCCAAAGCAGGGAGCAAGTCATATGGAGCCTTGTGTTTCAGTCATTTATAAAGAATCATATCTCTGCTAGCTAAGCCTCTACCTCACAGGTAGGTTTGTGTACTCAATCCAGTTAATGGCATCCGCCTAAACACATTTTTATGGACGATTAAAGCTTTTGTGTGTGTGCACTAGCAAATTTGGTTTGATTTCTAAATGCTGGCCTGCGTAGAAAAAGGGGTCAGAGTCTTTTTTTTTTTTGTTGATGTAGGCCAACTGCTACTGCTGCTGCTGCTGCTGCTGTGTAAACATGAGTTGTTTGTAATTAAAAAGCCTACAGGGAGCAGATTAGTTGGTTTTAAACGAACTGCCTTGTCCGTTGTGCGGTGGAGAATGCCAGGCGTAGATGAAGACTTTGCACCAACGTGTGCTTATGTAATACAAAGAGACCCTCTGTTCTGCTGCAACGTTTTGTGTTCCTCTCAAGCGGCTGTCCAAACAGATCATCACATGTCAAACAGGTCTTTCTTCATTAAGATCGCCCTGAAACATGATAATCATAGGACTGATTTTTTTTTTTCCACTGTAGTCTTGAATCCGAGGGCCGCTGTGACTCTTGAACATCGACCGGTAGCGGTTATTTCGGAGAGGGCACGGTAGGACCATATGTGGGCCATCTGTGACCGTAGGTTTCTTTGTGGACAGGAGCAGTGGTGGTGTGCAGGGTCACTCTGTCACAGGCGGAGTCGGTGTGACCGAACGTTGGCCCTTGTAATAGGTCACAACACCCATAGGTCAGAGCAGGGGACCAAGTGGACATGGACGACAGAATCTGTTTGTTTTGGGGAAAGTGGCAGCTCTGTGTGGCTTAATTTTCAAGCTTTATTCCCGTTCAGTATTGTTGAAATCCCATAGCTTGATGTGTTGTCTTTTCCTGTTTTTTTTTCTTAAAGCACACTGAAATTAGCACAATACATACTACATTGTCCAGTTTGTCTTTACCAGCTTGAAGGTTTGTGGAAGATTTTATGACCCCTTGTTAAGCATAAAGTAAAGGAAAAATCAGGTTTTCGTACAGATGACACTGTATTACAAATCCACATTAAGGCATTGAAAGCTTACATTTGTATTGTTAATTTATTAGCTCAGTTAGTTTGGGGGGTGTCTGTAGATGCCATGCTGAGATTGAGAAATCCTTTGCATGATATGTTACATCATCTTTTTTCTATAATATTATATGTACGGATCTTTCACGAAGACGGTTGTTGCCAGCACGCAGACGCAGTCATATGAAGTGAATGCATTGACATCACAAGAACATGTCTCTCTTGACAAGACATGATGAACGAGGCTCACTGTTTGACTGACAGAAAGGTGCCTGGGTACAGAGCTTTGTCATGTTGGCGAAAAAACAAAAAAAACAGACTGTGATAAGGACGCCTCACTTACAGGAATCTCTGCCAAATGGCGAAACAGATTGATAATAATAACCTGTCCCTCTGTGACAGAACTATAAAAAAAAAACGTACAAAAGGCTCAGATGAACAGTGTATCACTCATTAGAATTGAATGGCGCTGCCCGATTGGGATTGCTGGAAGAGGAGCAGTCTGTTTGTGGAAGTGGCACAGGCCTTGTGAGCCGGGTGCCCACATCTCTGCAGGGAGAAGCGGAGCTAAAGTTAGCGCTTACTTTCCACTCTGCCGTGTTGGCCGCACAGTGATTTTCAGCTGAATCAAGGCCACGCGAGGCGGCGTGGGGGGGTCGTATTTCTCTTCTCATTCAGAACTTTCCGCTGTGAGCCCTCTCGCATGCACAAAAGGTGTGTCGTCCTTTTGTTCCGCGCCGCTCAGATCGGGTTTAAATCCGCAGCGGATCCGCACAGGCGGGATGGAGGGAGGTTGCAGTGGTAAGAGGATACCCTCCTCTTCCCGAGTGCCGCTGCTAATCCGAGGCCAGGACGGAGACCAGGCTCGCGCACACCACCCACGTCTTCCAAGACCACGCGTCTACGCTGCCTCTGCCTGCATCTCAGACATGGAGCCTGTGTACGGTTCAGACAGAAAGCCCCGGGGTGGGGGGGTCGCTTTTCATCATTTGTGGTCTGTGAAGTCTAGAAATCGCACCATTTCAGCACTTTGGGGGGGGGCGACTGATTTCCAGATGTTGCGCTGTGTGGAAATGTGGCTGTTTTCATCGTTCCCATTATACTTGCACATACACACACATCGGGCCCTATAAAAAGCCTTGGCGACGGAGTGCATCTTGGAACAGTACATTGATTCTTAATGCCCTGCCATGAGTTTAACAAATTGGACACAGACGCTCACGCTGTCCAATCCAGAGTTCTTTGTGGTCTGCTTTCACCCATTTTTTTGTGTCTGTGCAGAAGCCATTTATGTCTGCCATCATATGAATGCCCTGTACTTTACGCATGGAGTCCTTACTGTAGATTGCCACTCTGGATAAGAGCTTCTGCTAATCAGCTAAATGTAATGCAGTGTAATGGAGGATGAAGCCGCTGCTGTCTCTGGTCATCTCTATGAAATGGTTCCTGGCTGGTTTTACCACAGTATTTTCAAGAGCAGGGGTGCCTAAGTTTGGCCAAGGGGCAGCCCTTCTGTGTGCTGGTTTTAGTGCCAGTCAGTGGCGCGATCAGTCAGGGATGCTAACTGAAAACATGCCTTTGAATACGTCCATGGTTTTGTCTTTAATCTGGTTTTTACAGGGCCAAGGTTTGGCTCATTAGCGTTTGCCTTGTGTTTGTTTTCCACAGGTTTCAGTAACCAGGTAGAAACGCATTCAGCGTTTAAATCTCCAGTGTGATCATCTGCTTGTCAGTCTCTCTCTGTCAGACAGAGAGCCAGTCAGTCAGGCAACTGAACAAAAGTATAATCTCCTTCTGGGAATTACCGCAGAGCACATCACATTAGTTATCTGGGAATTGATCTGATTGATTAGTAAGTCCTTGGATAAAGAAAATGCATAATGAGGGGACCTCATTTTAGGTAGCTTGTTCATGCCAGAGCTCAGTTAAATAGCTCATTGCACTTGAGGGAATTCCGTTTTTGGTTTGACTGAAAGTGAGATCACACGGGACCTCCCTCGCGCCGAGTTTGAGCAGCCCCTGCGTTTAGTCGCCGCTGTGTTTCGGAACATCGTGACTCCCTGGAACAGGCAGCTCACTCCAAATAGTTTGCAGCATTTCACAGCACCATTTGGCGGGGGTTCTCTCTAGTTCTGGGTGCAAACCAAAGAGAACCGAAGAGTCTGGGGCGTGTGAGCATGGCGAAAGTATTTGTACTGGTATGCTGGCCTCCGTGGGGATGGCTGCTGGTTTTTACCCATCCTTGCCCTCAGGCCACTGCAGTTTCTGTCCCTGCTGGGAGCTCTGTGGTTTGAGTCAAGCCATGTGTTCACGTGAGCCACTGTCCCCTGCCCTGCAGATCCAGCTGTCCCCCTCCTTCACAGCTCCTTATTGCCCGACTGGCTGTGCTGACCTCCCTTTTTATCTCTCTCACACTCACCCCCTCCTCTCCACATACTGTCTGGGTATGCTAACTCAATTTTGGTTTGCCAGCATCAGTTCTGGGATAGGTTTGCGTGTTGTGTACTTCAGTGCACGTAAACCCTGTGTAATGTACACTCTATGTAATGTAATTCAAAAAAGAATTACAAGGAAGAATTTTTTTTTAGTTAAAACTGATAACCTGTTCCCATATGTTGAAAGTATTTCAACATTTTCTTTGTGAGATTTTCAAGAACTTTGGGCGTAAATTTAAACAGCTGGGATTAAGTTTGTTTTGAGTAGCAGAGGAGAATAGGAATCGGTTGTAACAAGGGGAGGTGTGGTCACCTAGAGCAAGCAGACTTGTTTGTTTTTAGATGAAAGTGTAAGTCTGTGCTCATTTTTAGTTGAAAATTCACCATACAAAACATGTTTCACTGTCCGCTCAGCTGAACTGTTAAGATGTCTTTTTTTTTTGGCTGCTGTACAGTTTTGATACAATTACTATTATTTGTATTGGAACTTTTTGTTGTAAGAATTGCTACTTGTGAGGTATCTCAGAGTTCAGACAGGTTACAGTAAAGTGTGGTTTACTGAGGAGAATAAATGATGATCACAATGTACAAGTACACCAGGTACAGTCAGGGCAGGGCAAATACCAAGAAATGTTACAGAGTGCACGTCTTTGTACTCTTCAGGATCTAGATGGTCTGATGGTCCACCCAAAGTTCCAGAACAAAGAGGCTGATAAACCTAATCACTCTCCCATGATTACAACAGGGATGACTGTTATGCTAATGCATGGACCAAATGGTTTCCTGTAGACAGATGTGTAAATGAGCCAACCTGATACACCAGGTTCCATTGTCTAAAAACCAGTTTAACTTGCAAGAACATTGAAGGAGGTTTAGCGTGGCCAGTATTCCTTACAATTATGATCTCTGTGAAAGATGTCAGGTATATCAGAGCCCCTTATCTCCTCTTTGATTCCAGTGTCACGCTCTCAGTGTTTGCGTATATGCCTGTGAATCCCAGAGGTCATGGTGGACGTTATGATCTGACAAATGAAAAACATCTTAATATTAACAGCTTGCTGCAACAGGCTAGACGTGGCTGGCTGGCAAGGCTGAGTTGTTTGCCTGGCTGTGTTCTCTTTGCCTGTGACTATTTCTGTCCCAGTGTGTTTGTATTTTGTTCAGCCTTCGGTTTTAATTTGTTTATATATGTGATATGACTAAAAGGACACATCCTCTGCAGGGCCTCAGAGTTCAGGGCTCCTCGACAAATGTTTAACAAATTCTGCTGGGGCTTGCAGTCTTAAACTTGGCACGGTGTCACCAGATAGTCAGCTGAATGCATATCTGTTAAGAGCACGGGATACAAAAAGGTAAAAGATAGATGTATCCGAAGGATACAAACAAGGCTCCTTTATTGGTTTCCAAATGAGGGCTTGAAGACTGAACTTTGACAGGACAGTGGATTTACAAGGCTTTAGGTGCTGTAACAGTGTGCCGAGTGTCAGCAGACATATAAATATTGACTATAAAAATAAAATAACATTATATAAAGTAGTCATTTCAGGCATTCTTATATTATTCTGATTTACTCAGCATGAGACTCATTACTGACAGCACGTGCAGGCCAACTAACTGCACTTTTTTGCAGTAAAATGTATATGTTACAGATGTTCACAGGTGGTTTTAAGTTCTTTCATTCGATAATGATTACAGCCATCTGTTTATTGAAATATTAATTAATTTCAAAACAAAATTAATTGCAGATGAAAGCTTTAGATGATTCATCTTAAAGATGAATAAAGTAATTGCCACAGCCTTCATGATGATTAAAGGCTTTAACTGAACTGTAATGCATTAACTGAACTTTACAGCCTTCAGTGCATATAAAAGTGCATGCATCCTGGCAGCATGAATTAGGCATCGTTTTTTCTGCTTTTCCTGTTAGGGGTGGTTTTTAAAATCATGACCAACAGACACCACAGATCAAGATGAAGTTTAGCTGGAGGTGCAATGACTGGCACGCCTCATATGTTAGACATCCTTTTGATCTTTGAAGAGGTTTCTCAGTTTTTTTTTTTCTCCTGGAAACCCACACCCAACGTTTTCTTCGAACAGACGAGGCCCAGCTCAGCGTCAGCGGGTTGCATTAAGCCACCCAGGGCAGGCAGAGCAAGTGACAGAGGACAGTGCAGCTAGAGGGCTGTACGTGTTGCGTCTAAACCACACACGCCGTTCCACAGCGCCGGTATCGCTAACTCCGGCCCCTGGCGCAGAACGCGCATCTTCCCGGTAAAGATCAGATGGTCCCGTAAGATCCCGCTGCTCTCTGTGGGGATTACCGTGCTCGACTGGACGAGCTGGATTGATAGTTACGTAATCAGAACCTGAGTGGGAACAAACAGGATTTTCCATAAATCGGTGGCCTGAGGGCAAACCAACGAAAATGCCCAGTCCCTCCAATTATGCTGAAGGTTTAATATGCGCGGTGTGGTTTTTTTTTTTCAGTGTACGCCGTGATTTAAGTGAGGCCCGGCCAGGGTCAGGTACTGAAATGTAAATGAAAGCTTTGGAGAGGACAGTGAGCAAACAGTGACGGGGTTCCTGTCAGGAGGTCTCCACTTCCACCGCTGACCCCAGAGCTGTTTCCGGATTGTTTGTTCCCTGTGTGAATTTTACAATTATGCAGTAAAGAAGAAACAAAATGGCACTCAGTTTAACTTTGGAAAGTTGTTTGTTTTTTCTCAGAGGTTAGTTGAACGCACACTTGTTTGAGCTGTGTGTTTAAATGAACAGTGGCATTAAAGCAGATGAGTCCTGAATTTGTATAAAATTTTGCTTCTCAGCCACATTGTTGTACTGATGTGTATGACATAAATGTAATGATATTTGAATTTTGTTTTGCCATAACAATTTGCATGTTTTCCAACCAGCAAGGTTAAGACTAAGGTTAAAACTGCAGTGACTGTTCTGTATAAATTCACAGAAATGATAAAATCCCAAAAGGAGACACATGGGAAGAGGAGACTCGGCCAGAGTTTCAGTTGGAAAAAGGCCAGTTTTCCACAAAGGTTCCTACAGCTGGATGGTTGTTTTCAGGTGCCTTGAGAGAGAGAGAGAGAGAGTCTTTGTTTTGACTGCAGCTGCGTCAGACACCAACCTGCTGATCCAGTTATGGCAGAGCCTGGTGAATGAGACAATCCATAATTACATGACATGTATGTCCCTACAATCTGTGTAAAACTGTTCCTGCCCTCTATCCCCCCCCCCCCCCCCCTCCTTCTCTTCAAAGTAACATGTACAGCATCACAACATTTGGGCATTCAGTGTGCATTGTGGGTTCAGAAATAGTGAAAGACCTATGTGAAATGACCATCCTTTGTATAGAGCTGCTCTCTTGTGCAAGTACTCTGGTGAAGCTCATTGGTATCTGTGCAGATCTTTCTGCGGAATCCCGGTGTATTTTCGTTATCTTTTTTTAGATATGATACTGCGGCATCCAGCTACTTTTTGGGGGCTCTTGTGAGCGTTTGCTCAAATCAGCAGTGTTTAATTCAAAGCAAATGTTCATTCTTACGTAATGGACCAATTAGCAAACCTTCATTAAGATGATTAAAAGCTTTAACTAGCTTTAAAGGAGCCAGGTTTTCAAACAGCTAAGGAGAATATCACGTTCAAACTGCAGTGTTTGCATGCAGTGCATGTTTTGTTTTTGTTTTTTAACTCCTTACAGTTCCTAAAGTTTAATTAGATTGAACTGGCTAAGTGGAGGTACAGGAGGTGGGGAGCAGCTGAGTTCACAAGCACTGAGAGAAGAGTTACAGTCTCTGCTTCTGCTGCCAAAGAGACAGGAAACTCTTCCGGAGGCTTGCGGCCAATCATATTGCAGGGCTTGTTGCTATGTGAGTTCGCAGTCTGCCTCCTTTGTACAGAGTAGAGGAGGAGGGAAAAAAAAGCAAGAATCCTGTGCCTCCTCTTGCTACAACACTGCAATAACAGTAGAGAAACACAAGGACTTCTGTAGACATCTGGAGACCTCAGATTACAAAAGTACTGCCAAAGTACAGCTGGGAGTGGGGCTGACTGCATTAGAAAACGAAGTGGTGCGAGGTTTTTCCTCTCTCTGTCTTACATGCGTCTCTCTTCACCAGGTAGGCAAATAACACAGGAGAGTGAGCACTTATTCAAATGCTGATCTGGGTTTGACGTCACTTGGCAGATGTCTGTGATAAGTACACTGTCAAATAAGTGCAATCAGAGGGTGTGTGTGTGTACTTCAGAGGTATTCATACTTATTTTTAACTTCTTTTACTCAGTAACAGTACTGGTGTCAGGATTCTCTGGTATATCTTGTTAATCTTGTTGCTAATTGCTTATTTGGTCTAGGCCCTATAGCAACTAATGAACAGAACAATGAACTGAGTAATTCAAATCAGTTGGCTTGTATAATCTTTATTGAAAACATAGGAGGAATTGAGCAATACATTTATTTTAATCTCTTTAGCACAAACACATCCCTAATGATACTTTTATTCTACAAATGACAAATGAAAGCAGGTAATTCTCAAAAGATGTCAAATACTGATCAGTTAAGCTACAGTTCAGTAAGTCCTGATTATTGGAGCCCAGTTGGAGCTACAACCAGACTGCACCGAGGCCCACATGAACCAGGGTGGAGACTCTTCTCCTTTCTATTGATGCTGGTGAGAGGGAGAGGTGCGTGTTTTTATAATAGAAATTCGAGGAGTGGAGTCAGTCACTCTAAGAGGAGGAAGCATGCCTGGGGCCGTGAAGAAGAAATCAGTCAGGTGAAGTGTGCAGAAGGAGTTAGGCGGTGTGTGTGTGCATGTGTGCGCATGTGTGTCTGTGCACATGCATGCGCGCATGTGTGTGTGTGCACATGTGATGTCATTGGTGATTTTTTTTCTCCGCCTGGGTTGCTGGCTTTCCTGTGAAGGGCCTGGAGCAGTGCTCTGCAGCTGATAGCAGGAGACACTTGGGTTGAGATAAGGACTCCAGGGAGATGAGGGTGGAGACGGTGCTCTTGCTCACTTTCTCCTTCTCCCTCTCTCTCTCTGTCTCTCTCTGACTCTCTCTCTTTCTCTCTCCCCCTGCCCCATCAACTGAATCATTGAACAGATTCATTGAACTGCACCCAGTGCTTCTGCTCTTCAGAGATGGAATGGTTAATGTACCCCCCCCCCCCCCCCGCCCCCATACACACACACACATGCACACACAAACACACATACATACATACACACACTCACACACACACATACATACGCACACGCACGCACACACACACACACACGCACACACACACACAAAACCATACGCAGCCAGAACAAGGCAAATGGAAGCTTTCCTCGTCCCCTCACGTCCTCATCGCCTTACATGGGTCTCCACCTTTTGACCACTGTGAGTCTGAGCGCTATGTCTCATCTCAGTTGGGACTGGGCTGGTTTGGCTACCGCAGTGATCCACGCTCCTGTGTTGTAAACAACCAAGAGCAGTAAACAACCGACAGATGAACGGCTGCTCCATCTGAGCTGGAATCTGCTGTAAGGAGTGTCATCGTGCTCCTCCAGTAACGGCACACGAACACCGTCTGTGTCCCTCGTTGCTGTTCGCCCGTCATTCATGTGATCGATTGCTCCCTTTTTTTCCCTTTTTTTCCCCCAGAAGCTACAATAATGTCCTGACCACAGTGTCTGTCATCACCAAAACGGGAGATGGATTAGAAAAAGTCCTTGAGGATACAGCTTTATTAAGTCTTTCTTCCTGAGTGTACAATGCCTGCTGAAAGTCATACTTACATTTCCATTGTAAGTGAATGGACCACTGTTGTCCGCGATGTTCTTTCAGCGTCTGGAAGTAAGCCCAATCAATTGCACGTCACACCCTTACACATTTGAATGGGGCTGTTTATGAATGATAAACCAGTCAGCGCTTATAGAGCACCAACGCAAAGCAAGCCGAATCATTCATGCTTCTGGCCCTTTGTCCTGAGCTGTCTGTAGTGTTTTGTAACAAGGTGCTGATAGGTCAGAGAACAAACGACCCATGTCTTATGAACGGAGTGACATTGAGTATGCCCTTTGGTCGGCAATGTCCTCTCAGTCCTGGAAAATGCCTTCCATATGATTCGGCTCACATTTTTGGCTGACCTCGTGGGGCGTTAAATGGCTTCAGTGCCTCCGTATAGAAGCTCCACTCCTGTACCGCTTATGGTGTTTCTCAGAAATTAATTAGAAATAATCTCTGTGCTACAGGAAGGATCTACTGGAAAAGATGCCTGTGAGGCCAAGCACTTATCGGTAACTAAGTAAAGGATGCTGGAGGAGGGCACTGCTCTGTGGGCATCTATTTTAATGTGCTCCTGTGGTGGTTGCTTGTTTTTGGGGATGGAGGGAGGGTGGAGGAGGAGACCTATATTTACTCAGAACCAGGACACAAATCCTTTATTAAGCCACTAGCCAAGTTGGTGTCCTGGGCAGACATGGTGCGTTCCTGTCCTGTCCCGTCCTGTGACGCTGCCCCCCGCCGCCCCAGGGCTGGACCACCTCACAGCAACCTACTCCTGGGCTGTGGCGCAGACGCCCATGGGCCAGCCCATCCTCTCATTTTCCTGGGTATTCGTGTTTTTCAGCTTGGCTGTTTGTGCTAGTGCCGCTAAGGGTCAAATTCCATGGACCGGCACATTCTCTGCATGGACTTACATGGTGATAAGGCCGTCTGTTTGGAGACCAGCTGCATTTCAGGAGCTATATTTTGTTGTTTTTTTTTTTTTTTGTGATCTCAATGGCCAGTGTATGTTTGTTTTTAATACTGAGTGTTTATTTTTAAGCTGGGCTGAATTTCAATTTTTCCAGACACCCTATTATTTTTTTTGGGTAATAATTATGCTATCTCAGTCTTCCCATAATTATAATAGCTAAGAGGCAATGGTCCGAAGGCACCGTCTTTAAAATAAGAGCCTGGAGCACTGCGAGAGACTCTGTGCTGTTGTCAGGGGTAGCCAGGGAACGAAGTGTGGACTGGACCACGCCAAGAGCTGTGCATCTATGGTTCTCTGCCAGCCACACAGCAGAGAGAGCTTGTGGCTGTTTAGAAACATCGCTACACATCAGATTGTTGTCAGTAAAATGAATAGGAATACTTAAGCCTAATGGGCCGATCACTGCTTTTAGGTTAGTGGGACAGAGACCTGGATCATGCCCGATGGGCTTGTACCTCATTAAATACCAGCCAGTGGCCTGCCTGTGTGCTGTATCTCATATTTTGGGTAGCTGGCAGCTCTGCTTGTCTGTCTGGGTTTGTCACGGGAATGACATTGGCATACCTTTTACTCACAGCAATTTTGTTTTGTTAATAATCCTTTTTTCTTTTTTAAAGTAAAGTGTCATGTGTTGTAGGTTCATGAGCCACATGCATGCGGTGCTCTGTTTTATAATGCGACAGTGTGTGGTGTGATGGGCTATTACGGGGGGGGGGGGGGTGTACTCCATGTTTAAATATATCCCTCCAGTGCCTGCAGTAAGCTGCTTTCCCATGCAGGAGCTGCCTATAATCTCTCACAATTGCTTCGCCTCTGCATGTGTGCATGGCACCCGCTCATGGATCGCCGTCCTCCGCGTTTGCCTGCCGGTCTGCAATTACCAGACATTAATGATGTGTTTACTTTCGGATCGCGAGCTGAAGGACACAACATGCTCACTTGGACCGAGCATCTGCTTAATTTTGCGGACTGGCACTGAATGTGCTGCCAAAGCAGGAGTTATGGTCAGAGGCTTGGTATTATCCTATGGGGTCATGACAGGATGATATGTAGAGGACCAAGGACTGAACCCTGCGGTAAAGCTTTGGCTATATCCAGGAATCTAGATCCAAGGCCATCGACGGTAATACACAAGGCTCTGTCCATAAGATTAGTTGGGAACCAGCCAGCTGCCTTGTGGCCTTAAACTGTGTCAGGTACTTCTGAAAGATTACTGAAAATGGAGGGCCATTGAGATTATAATGGTGACTTTATGAAGTCATTGACTACTGTTGTGTCTGTGGTGGTCCCATGGCAAGTTCCATACATAGATTGTACATCACATTATCCAGAGTGACTTACACATATTGCAGTTTTTTTTACAATGCTATCCCAGTACTGCCTCAGTAAATAACCAGCTCCCCAGTGGTGGAACGAACTCCCTGTCTCGCTACGGACAGCTTCTTCACCCCATTCCTTCAGATGGGGCCTGAAGACGCACCTCTTCAGACTTTACCTGGACTGACCCAGCACACAATTGCTGCCCCCCCCCATCAGTGCTGTTGTAAATTGCCGTGGTTTCTAAATTGTGCTTTTTAAATTGTTTCTTGTTGCCGCCTTTACCCTGACGCTCATTGCGCCATTTGAAGTTGTTGAAGTCCGCCGTTTGAAAGTGTATCGTATTAGTTGCCCTATACACTGTAGTTGTACAAATCTGATAGTACTGTGTCCTCAAACAGACCTTGCTCTCAGCTGAGAACTGTCTCATTGTGGAACTGTACACATCCTGTCCCCGCATTGTCGCTATACTTACTGTATGCACTTCTGTAAGTTGCTTTGGATAAAAGCGTCTGCTAAATAAATAAATGTAAATGTAAATGTAAATATAAATGGATAAGTACCTTGCCCAAGACTACAGCAGCACTGCCCCAGCAGCTACACTGCCACCCTATTGTACATGCTTAAGACATGATTGACACTGAGGAATTTTCTTTTATTGTAAATTGACCAAAAGCCCCAGAATTTCTGATACCACAAACAGTGTTGGGATTGGGCTGTTCTTACCTAAATTGGTAGCAATACGTAAAAAATATATGCTATATTCCTATTGTAGGCACTGTATTTGCCTGCAGTGTCATATTAGATTTTTGGTTTTGCAATGGAATCAGCTAACATATTTGAAAGGGATAGTGTATGAGGTAGTTGTATCTCTGATAAAGCATTTAGCATTGTTTGACCTCTCTTTTTTCACATGAATGAATGATAGATGACCTATCTAAGCAGTGAAGGTCAGTCTCCTGCAATTGTACACAGACTGCTTTTAACTGCTTTTAGCTGTGCAGAATTATGGTAATTATGTTACCTATATTATGATAGAAGAAAAAAGGGGTTGCAGTTGCAGAATTTTTTTTTTCCATCAGGAAACATCACAATTTTTCCAATGGCAGCAGTTACATAAACTGAAATCTCTGTACGCTGTACTTCTCTGTAAATCTGTGGATTTAGTGGGGGGGTGGGGGGTGGGGGGGGGAGAAACCGCACAACACTATTTGATTGTGTTCACAGTAAGAACAGATTATTCAGTAATCTTATCTTATTGCGGAGTGTCTAAACAAGACCTGCATTTTCTATTGACGTGTGACCTGCTCTGGGGGTGCACATGACACTTGTCTGTTTGTGTGACTCCTAAAGAATGCTGGGAGGGGACAGTTGTATGAAGCACGTGTGTATGGATTATGTAAGTGGTACAATATCACAGATTCCAGTGCATGGCAAAACCTCTTGTTACAAATTTCTCATGATTACTAGCTGCAACTTAACTCAAGCTCTAAGCAAAACATTGAAACCAGTCCTATTGAAAGCAATCCTCACACATAATTTGGATACCCACCTTTGGTTACAGACTGGCAAATCAGTTGCGTTGAAGTCATGATAGTTATTTCCTATCAGCTGTAGTCATTTACCATGAATCTCTGGGGGTCATACTATTCGACTGTCCTTAACAGTGAGCAATTCATTTTAAGCATTGCAAATTTTATTCTAACAAAAACGTGTAACAACATGTAAAATGTACAGCATACTTTTGACACTTTTTGCTTCAAATTTTATACTGGAAGTTATGATGGGTTTGTCAAAATATGATATTAGGAATAATTGCAAAAAAAGAAAATGCAGTATTTACTTAACATTAAATACCGTAGGATTATGATCGCAAGCCCTCTTGTGCTATAGGACGTGGACCCCTGAGCACGGACAGCAGGGTAGTGTTGGAAAGCCTTTGTTCCTGCAGGCTTCACTCCAGCCACTCGCAGCGACGGCCCCGATAATTTCATGCTGCATTTCTCAAAATAGACCCCTGTTACATAAACCCCTCAGGCGGGGGACAGGCACCAGTCAAAGCTTAGATTGGCTAATGTATGGGGCCCCGGCATGTATGACATAATAGGGACCTGGAGGCGCTCAAAGCCGGAGTCTGTGCAGCAGGAAGCCACCCGGCCCTCGGTTCTTACAGCTGTATTTGCATGATCCATTTCTCTGGTCTGTGTTCTTTGCCACCCGGAGAAGTGGAGAAGCGAAAGGTTGATTTGGACAGGTCTGGGCAGCTCTCCTCTGTTTCACACTGTGCTCATTACTTCTCAGCCTGTTATCTCTCAACTGTCTTTCTTTAAAAAAAAAAAAAAAAAAAAGGCACAGCAACCAGGTGGATGTTGCCCAAAGTGCCGGAATGTTCTGTCCTGTACAGAAAGCTTGAGATTTCTATCTATGCAAATGAACCCCTGCTTCGTGTTTCAGAGCCAATTAGTCAGACTGCCTTTGTCGTCTCTGGTGTCTGCGGTGTGAAAGAATGTTTATCTAAACACATGCAGACTCGTGCTGAATCCCTACAAAAGGAATCTCTCCATTGTGCCACATCTTTTCCTTTTTGCCCCTAGAGCCCGTGAGATTTTTATTTTTTTATTAATTTTTTTTTTTTTTTTTTTTGCTCCGCTTCTCTCTCTGCCCATCTCTTTTCTCCTTACCAGTAAAGGTTTTACCTTTAACCCATTTCACTGAAAGCACAGGGGCCACAAAGACCCCTGAGTGGGAGTGGAACTGTTTTGTATTTTTGTAGATTCCCCCCCCCCACTTGCACTCTTTCTCTCTATCCCCCTCTCCCTCTCTCTCTCTCCCCCCCCCTCCGGATGCCTATAGCTGGTCGCTTCCTCCCCCTCTTCTTTGTTGACTGGTCTTCCACCACGTGCACGGAGCACGTGGGAGGAGTTCCCTGTGGGAGGAGTTCTCGGGAAGGGCAGGCGTGATTCCCTGAGACGGAGGTTGGGAAATCCAGCCAATAGGAATCGCTGAAGCTCTTCCTTTGCATCGCGCACATGCCGTGGCAGCAGACCCTGGAGCTGTCATGGGCTTAAGCAGACATACATGTGAGGAACCAGTTTTTGTTACTGGCTGTGCAGGCAACAGTGGGGCGATAAAAGCATTTTTGAAAGTCGTGATTATTTGTAAACCCCATGAGAGTGGAGACAAAGGAGAGTAGAGGCTCCATAATCTCAGATTAGCATTCAGAGGCTCTTGGTTCTCTTGAGTTTATTCAGGTGTTGAGGATTGCCCTACCATTCGGCATAGCCCAGCCGTCTCATGCTAATACGGGGTTATAATAGGTGCAAGTGTAATCGTCTCCAATCTCTCCCTGCCCCCCACCTTCCAGCTCTGGTCACACCACACCCCTGGCCTTCTCCAACGTCTACGCCCTGCTGGGCGTCCCCTTCGCCACGTTGGTGCTGACGGCCTGCATCCAGAGGCTGATGCACCTACTCACCTACGGGCTCGACTCCCTCAACCCTGTCCGTCTGTAGGATGCTGCTCTCTGGGATTGGTTGCAACATGCAAGAGTTGGCAGGGTCACCCCAGCAGGGTTTAATCATGTGCCAGTGCAATGCCCACGATGGAGTCTGTGCCCACTCCTTGTGCCAGGCCCATTCTAACCTGCTGTAGTAACGCAGTGAGCGTGCTCTCCCCCATTACTCTCTCACGTTGAAAAAACAAGGTTCCCTTTGTTGGGGAATAACAGGACTGTGGTGCTCATCCTCGAACAGCAGCAGGTGACAGCGCGCTAACACAGGTCTGGTGTGTTTTGCCGTTCACCATTGTGACAGCGCTCCTGCTGGTGCATAAGTGGACGCTTTGTGCGGTGTGGGGTAAACCACATGCCTTTGCATTATCCTACGATAGGAGAAATGCAGCTCCGTGTCCGCTCATGGACCTTTTCGCGCTGTGTTTTTGAGTGTAGACTCAACTGTGTACTCGGACATTGATGTTTAAGAGATCTTTCGGTTTGGCTGTAGATTTTTTTGTATTGAAATCCACCTGATCAGATTTTTTTTTTTTTTTTTTTGTCCACTAACACTAGAACAAGGTGACTTGAATATTCCCCTTCTAATCCGTATGAAAATGTTGACTCAGTTCTGCAGATTCTCTTGGCTGAAAGAATTGTCTGTTCCACTGCTGAAAACAATGAAATGATGGTATATGATTTTTTTATGCAGCATGTCACTGTAGGCCTGCATATTTAGTTATTATTTTGTTGACGTGTCGAAAGTCAACAAGAACGTGGTTGCTGTGTCACTGAAATGACACATATTTTGTTAATTGTTAGTCAGTCTGACCATACAGTAAGCACGGCTGTCAATTGAATGCTGAAATTATAACCAGAACAGGGAGATGGGAAAGTAAAGTGTTGGATCTGTATGACATAATTACATTACTGTGTGGTTTTTCCTCAGGATTTTGGGGTGTTAACATCGCTAAACCCATGCTGAAAGTAAACATCTTCCTCCTGCTGTTGACTACAACTCATGTGTTTTCATGTCTCCCTTGACATGTGCAGGTTTTCTGGAAAAAAGTGCCAGTAATCTTTGAAAAAAATGTCTGCTGTTGAGCTCACAATTCTGTAACACTCATGGTTTCATTCCTTCTGTTTTCAGTTCTCCTCTCAGACTTGCACTTTTTAATTACACTTCCTTCAACAGGGTGTCGTTCTTTGAATCAGGAGTTTGGTGTTTTTTTTTTGCCTGGTTTTCACTGGAGGGACAACAGCACCATGTTTTGTCTGAATGATGCAAGTTCTGTTATTTTCTTATTGGTAAAATGAACGGATGTGGCAATGCCAAAGACCTTTGTCCAACTCGCAGCTGTGTTTTCAGACTGAGGCTGAATTTCGGTTGTTTCTGCCGGCTCCACGCGCCTATCACCCTCCTTTCACGGAAAGGACACGCTGCATATGGCAAGGCTATTTCTGTGGGAGAAATATCAAAGGACATAAAATCGGCTTTGATTAGGGGCCTCGGCTGGGTGAGCGCCGGTGTGCGAAGGAGCGGATGCGAGATGAAAGTGAGAGAGAGGAAGGCGCGCATTGAAAGCAGTGCAGTGGCCGTGTCATCAGCGCCGTTTGTTTTCTGATTATCGATGTTCCTGTACCTTGTGGGCCTTTATTGTGTCATAATACCGGTGAGTCCATAGCTCCTGGTACAGCCCTGTTTACGGATGGTTAAAGGAGGTAGGATTGGTGGGGGGGGGCAGTTGCAGGTGAAGGTACCAGCTGTGCATAATTAATCACAGGTTTCTGTGGGATCCTGATAGAAGTTGCACATCGCCACTTTGCTTCACCTGCTGTTGCTGCAATGTTGACATGTCAGGGCTCCAGATTACATGATGATCTCTGCACTGTTGTGAAAACAGCTTGCAAGACTGTAAGGTGTAGATACTAGACGTTAAGTCCTGTTAAGAACTGTCTGCCGGTGAACAATGAGCCAATCATGAGTAAAGCATTCAATGAAGTTTGCTGACAATGTATGATTTTTTTTTTTAAATGCCCAAGGCTCACATTTCATTTATCCATTGCCTCTGTGTTCAAGGAATGGATCTTATCTCTGACTACAAAGGATGGTGGAGAAATAGTAAGCCTTTAACTCCTCGGTTCTGATTAGCGCTGACAGCCTGAAACCTGAGACTTCAGTCTATCCGGTTGTGACTTGCCTGTGTCGGGAGATAAAGGCCGTTGCGTACAGACGACCGCATGCACGTGCGGCCCCGGTGGTTGGCATAACATCAAGACAAAACTCGTACGTCAACAGCAGCACTTTTCACCCCGGACTCAGGGAGCACGAGCTGGAAGTGAAAGGTTGCATAATCCAGAGGAATGTCAGCTGTGTGCTTTCTCTCTCTCTCTTTCTCTCTCTCTCTCTCTCTCTCTCTACGTCTTTGTGTGTAATTGGGTCCCTCTGTACGTTCTGTCCTGGCAGAGGCTGCGGAGGAGTACTTCGAGTACGATGCTGAGGAGTTCCTGGTGCTTCTGACCCTGCTGATCACAGAAGGCCGCACCCCGGAATGTTCTGTCAAGGGTCGGGCGGAAGGGCTGCACTGCCCCCCTACGCAGTGCGCACAGCCTGTCCAACCCCGACACGAGTGCAGCGAAAAACTGCCACAGGTACGCCTCCTCGGGGAAGCAGCTAGGGGGCGCTCAGGAGAGGGGTCCTGAAATCATGTCTAACACCTGCAGAGACATTACATTCACGCCTCCGATTGCTTTGTGTTGGGATAGGAGTCTGGGATAGCGAGAGATGTGTTTCAAGCTCTGAGCAGGGCCTGCTGTTCTCGGTCAGCTGCGCATCCCCTACATTGCCGCGGGGCGACGGAGTCATAAGGAAGCTAACTGCGTGGCATCTGCTCCTCTCACAGTGCCGGCAGGCCAGGAGGATGCGCTCTGAGGTCATGCTCCTCTGGAGGAACAGCATCCCCGTCATGATCGAGGTGATGCTGCTGCCCGACTGTTGCTATAGCGATGAGGGACCCACCACGGACGGGAACGACATCAACGACCCCGCCATCAAACAGGACGCGCTACTGCTGGAGAGGTGGACCCTGCAGCCGGTGCCCAGACAGTGAGTACAGCACGCAAATCCTGCAAAGCATGCAGAAGCCTGTCCTTCACTGCAAGCATGCGCAGCTGGTTTTCAGTTGGCTCGTTAAGGTTCTGCTGCAGAAACCTCCCTTAGCGTCTGATTCCTCTGTATGAAAGTCTGTCTCCTTGAATGGACAAAAAGCATATGTGTCATGAAATGTCCCTTGCTGAGAGAGTGCATTTAAATTTTGCACAGGAAGAGTGATAGATTGTTGCTTTGCTGCGAGAGCTTGAAACGGTTCCTGCTTTGGGTCTGTGTTCAGGAGCGGGGACCGCCTCATCGAGGAGAAGACCTTGCTGCTGGCCGTGCGGTCCTATGTGTTTTTCTCCCAGCTCAGCGCCTGGCTGAGCGCTTCCCATGGAATCATCCCCAGGAACATCCTGTACAGGTGAGCTGCGGCTCAACCACGCGCCCGAATTTTCACTGGATGCCCTTGCTTGAATGGTGTTTGTGAAGAACCTGGATGGTGAAGAGCCGTCCAGGTTCCCCAGGTGATTCCACTCTGAAATGCTTCGCTGTTGGGTACATGTCTGCATGATAATGGTTCAAAACCTGAAGAGTCCAACGGCTGGTTCCTTTGTGGTTGGGGGGGGGGGGACATAAACCCAGTTTTGTGAAAGCTTTTGGTTGGACACCCCAAACATTTATGGCTGGGCATACATACTTTGTAAGTGTGAGTGACTGTCACATTTTAATGCTTTGTGACTCTTTTTAGCAATAAAATGTATTTAGCGCCACAAATATAAACGTTGCCGTTATGTGCTCATGGTAAAGTCAGGTATTGATTGTGTTTTGGAGGAAAAAAAAACTCCAGGTGTCTTCCTAACACAGATGTTTATGCTGTTCCAGGATCAGTGCAGCTGATGAGGACCTGGTTTGGAACTTCTCCCAACCCCCAGCTGAGCACGCCTTCCCAGTGCCCAATGTCTCACATTGCGTGGCATTAAAAGTCCACGTCCAGTCCCTGCCTAGACAGCCTAACTACCCGGTCCTGAAATGTAGCATTCACACCAGCCTGACCTTCTGCGCCAAGAAGGGCTATGAGCAAGAAGAGGGCCCCGCTCAGTGTCGTGACATCAACGATAACAACCAGCTCCGCCTGCGAGACTCCACTCCTTTCACCAACCCCGCCCACCCCCCTGCCCCATACAGTGTGGTCAGCTCAAAGAAATGCCAGCTCCCAGAGGTACTTCCTCCTGGTAAAGCAGCCAGATGGCTCTACTCTCGACTGAGCAGCAGTCCTGATGGCAGACCGTTGGAGGTCTATGGGACATCGGGGGGTAGTGCTGAAGGGTTGAAGACACCCACCCCTGACGTGTCAGCCAGAGCTCTGAAGTCCCTCTCGCTGATGGATCAGCAGGTGTCTCCCAGCCCCGCGCCCAGACTGCCACTGGTGCCCCTGGGTGAGACCAGTCCCCTGATTGGCTCTCTGCTCCAGGAGAGACAGGAGGTCATCGCCCGTATCGCCCAGCATTTGAATTACTGTGACCCTACTGCCCCACACATCCCTGACAGTCTATTTGGTGCTCCTGATGCGTTGGGTACCAAATCCCACTGGTTCTCACGGGAGGAAGAAGGCCTGTTCAGAAGGAGCAAGGAGCCCCGCTGCCCAAGCCCCAGCCAAACCTCTGTCCAAGATGGCACCCCTCTCGAGAGCGGGAACGAGGGAAAGAGCAGGCCCTCTGACTCCGACACCCCCCTGGGTCTGTGTAGCAGAGCCAAAGCAGACAGCGAGGTGAGGCTTTCCCCCAAACCAACAGCTTGCCGAAAGCTGCTCCTGCAGGAACCCGAGGAGCATTCTAGAATATCGGAGGCCGTGCAGGACATCTCCAGGTTGATCCAGGACACCTTACAGCAGTCCCAGAGCAGGTGCAGCGGTCTCCTGCAGGGCACCTACAAGACCTGCAAGGAGGGCGGCACGCTGAGAGCGTCAAGCAAGACAGACGGTGAGCCCTGCAGCCAGGCCGTTCAGCCGCAGAAGGACGCCTCCGACGCCGTCGTTACAAACGGCAACGAGTCGCACATTTGCACAGACTTGAGAATCAGCGGAATAAAAGCCAGCGACCCCAGCCCACAAGACTGTTCCCCCAGGCCCCTAACCGGGGCCAGCGCAAAACTTGAAGACCAGACAGCTACGCCAGGACTGAAAACTCCGAGCAGTTTACAGAATGCCAAAAAGGACACGTGTGGGTCGTCCTGTGTGGAACGGACTGTTGAAAGACGAGACGACTGCCAGGGAGAGAGCGACGTGAAAATCACGTCCACCTCACTCCTTAGTAAGGTCAGCCATTCCAAAGCCCAAAGCCAGCCAGGTACAGAGTACAGCCATCAGCCAGGTACACAGTACAACTGTCACCAGGATGAGAACCAGACCCCTTCTACATGTCTCACACCAACCAGCCTTCCCAAGAGAGAATCCAGTCAGGAATGCAGAGCCCGTAATGAGCCAGCACTGAAGGACAATGTCCTGGTGAGTCCCCTTACATGGAGGGCATGAAATATAGGAAGAAAAGAAATGTAGAAATGAAGAAATGCTCTCAGCTTGAAGTACTTCCTTAGATCTCTTTAATGACTACCAAACATGTATGTAACGAGTGCAAATGTACTGTAAGTAAATGTATGTAAGTCCTTCTTATATCATTAAATGTACTGTTTCTCAGGTGTGGTGTTTCCCAGCCAAAGATTGCGCGTAAGATTGTAAGCTTTCAGGAGGTTCTGAATTGCTGTATTTGAAATGTATTTAGAATGGCAGCTCAACATTGTGTAGTGTAATGTTCCATTGGTGCGTTTTGCTGTGGTTTTAACCACGCCTTGTTTCAAACAGAGGACAAACAGCCAGTCTCCTTTGAAGCCTTGTAATATTTGGAAGAGGCAGAATCGTCACTCCATAGACGCGACATCGACGAAGGCTTTCCACCCGTGCACTGGCCTGCCTCTGCTCTCCAGTCCTGTGAGTGTCTGTCTCTCTCCCACACAGGAAACGTGTCAGACATAAAGGCTGTTTTATGCTGTTTCCCCTTTCTGCATCCCTGCTTTATAGAATCATCAGTTGAATATTGGTCTCAGCTAACCGCAACAACCTGTGAACTCAAGCAAGAGCACTGGGGGTAGGGAATGAAGTCCTTCAATGCATTCACAAAACGTGGCCCACGCCGCACCACAAATTTAGACTGGGTGAGAGGCATGTCACCACTGATGTCATCTGAAAAGCTCATAGGCTTCCTGGAAACCCTGATAATGTACTCATTCCTACCCCAGCAGAACAAAGACAGCTTGCTCTGCTGTTTTGGGTTCGCTGTTGTCATCAGTTGATGGTACAGCAGGGCTCGAACCCGGGCAGTCAGGCTCAACGCCTTAGCTGACTGAGCCACTCAAGGGCCGCATAAAACATTTCATCCCTCTCTCTTTACACACAGCTAAAGACTGTTTCACTCATATTCCACACTGCTTGTTCTTTTGTCAATCAGCACTGGTCTGGCACACAGTAAAGCAATGTAGATGAGCATAACTACAAACAAGTATCTATATATGTTGCTGTAATCTCAATTTTGCTTCATTCAGTATGGCACAAATTGGCCTGTACACGTGAAGACTGTTTACCTTTGTCACCCTCTCTCGTTACATTACACACATTAATTTACAGACTATTTGCATTTATTCTTTCTCATGCGTTTCACACATGTATATTAGACATAAAGACCTGTTTAGTGTTTATTGCCTGATTCATTTATGACTGCATGGCTGTTGTATGCTTAAATTTTGTGCCATGTTAGTGACTCAAGACTGACTGAATCTGTTCAGCAGTAAGTGCTGGCAGTTAGTAACTCATTACTGGAGTGAAGTTTGGCTGAACCGAATCTAAGACTGTTTTTCTGCTTTTTTTTATTGCTACAATCAGGTGCTATTGAGTCAAACCTGTGACTCATCTTTGTCCGTTGGGTTCAAAAAGTTCTGACTAACTTCCTGCCGGAGCTGCCGCTGTCCAAAGGCAGAAAGCCCTTGTAAAACTTCCCGTTTCCTGCCCTTTGTAGAGGGCCTGAGCGCCGGGCATGTACAGACGCCTAGCCGAGTCACGGCTTTTTGTACACGCTAGCCTGATTCACACTGAGTCAGTGCGTAACAGACTTTCCTCAGCTGGAAGACTGCTGAGGGACATAACGGCTCATGACTAACACACAGCCTGTTCTCGACGCGATCTGTTTCAGTTTACTTTAGGTCTGCTATAGCAGCAGTCCCACTTAACGCGCACTTATTAGGCGGTGTTTACCATTGAAGCTTGCGTTAACAGTGCTCCCTTTGTTTTTGTCTTACATTTATACCTGGAAACGTGACAAGAATTTTAACCCGTTTGCCCCATAGTTGCCTCACTCTATTGGAAATATGAGAAAAATACACATGCTGGGATCCAGTAATTTGGCCTGGGCTTAACATAGTCAAGCCCATATGGAATCTATTTATCATAAATGGGTATTTGTGCTGAAACACCTCATTATTCAGTTCAAAAATATATAACTGCAACGTCAGCGTGTATTCACTTGTAAATGATACTTCATTGAAAAGCTATTTATATTATGCACTTACTTTTATGTTTTCAGTATTTTTCGGTATGGTAATATAGCTGTGTTGAAACAATCTGGCGTGTTTTATGAAGTCTGAAGAATATTTCCAGTGCGCACGCTCATTTCTGCTGAGACTGTAATGTCTTGGGTTGATGGCTTGAGTTGTTGTTCTCGTTCTTTTCCTTCAACTGAAGGATATTTTGCTTTTCAGGTTCCTCAGAGAAGAACACAGACTGGATACTTTGATTTAGACACATCCCTTACCCGCTCCAAACGTGCGCCATGGGCTGCCAGCAGAAGGTATTGGCTGCTCATATTCCATTGGGCAAAAGGCTAGCTTTGTATTCAACACACTGAAATGGAGAATGAATCTAGTCCCTTGCTTATTCATTCATGCTAAGCATTTATCTCCTTCAGTACGCTGCCATCTGGTATAATTGTTTATATGTTGTTTGTACATTATAAAATGATCTGTAAGCAGAGGAACAGATTTCCTATTATGCAGACAAACATGGCAAAAAGATAACTTGTTGTTCATACCCTGACACAAGGCAATAACCTTTTAAGTACATGCTTTCTGCATCTGTGGTTTTCCTAATCACTGTTTCACTGTTTATGGAGTCCTGGCTCTGCCAGTGTTGTGTCCGGTTTAGCTTAGTGGAAAGGATGTAGATTTTTGAACTGGGTGTGTACTAATTTCAGTCCTAAATTAAACAAATATCCTCACTGAACTGTGCTCACATCATAAGAAAACCACGGTCTCAGTGCTTTGGAAAAATGGCTTTCCCATATGGCATTAACATGGCATAAAAATTTGGTTCTCCCTGAACTGTGTTTTCAGAGTGTGTCTGAACAGAGAAGATGACATAGATGAGTCAGGCCAGCAACTGTTCAGCACCAGTGCTCCTCCAGCAAGTCTCAGCCTTCTGGGCAACTTTGAGGTAAACTCAGAAGCTGTTATACACATGCACATGCACATGCACACACACTGAGACACTGTCATACATACTCACACAACCACACAGATGTACACAAGCACACACAGGAACTGTCTTGCACAGGTACACAAGTTCATACACGCTCAGGAGATCACGAACACACTCAGAAATTGTCACAAACAAGCACACTCTGAAACACGTGCACACAAACACACACACACACACACACACACACACACACACACACACACACACTCACACACATAGATAGACACACAGATGCAAATGCATGCATATACATGCAGATACACAGCTACGTGTGGAAACCAAATTCTCACAGTAAGAAAATGCACATCACATCACACTGAGAAGTGATGAGTCTGATCATTTGCATTCTACATTTATTCATTCGGCAGATGCTTTTATCCAAAGTGATTTACAAGTGAATCTGATGTGTAATGCGTGCTTACTCGTCTACAGGAGTGTGTGCTGAACTACCGCTTGGAGCCGCTGGGAACGGTCGAGGGCTTCATGGCTGAAGTGGGTGCAAGTGGAACGTTCTGCCCCAGTCACATGACCCTGCCAGTCGACGTGTCCTTCTACAGCGTCTCTGATGACAACGCACCTTCCCCATACATGGTGAGATGAGCCGTCAGCTTAGATAAAGTCAAGTGCCACACTGTCTCTACCGAGATCTAGCCTTCACTTTGACCTGAGAATCTGATCAAATGCATACAGTGCATTTTTTAATGAAAATGAATTCCCACAGTATATGTCAAACGTCACATTTAGATAATGGACATTTTGTAGCTTTTTGCTTTTGCAATTTATGACAGTATCAGCTATGTATTGTTATTAGTTATTTATTTAGAGCAACTTACACAGCTGCTGTGGCACAGTATGTTAAATATGTATCACAGCAACAAGAGCAATGGTAGATGTAGAACACCCAGTTTGCTGGCAGTTGTGCCATTGGTCAGTGTGTGAATGGGTGACAGTGACCCATTTTAGCATTTGAATGTGGCCATTTTGCTACTGTGAAAACATCTTTAAATGTGCTGAGTTGAGTACACTTTCTAGTGTATTTTTCAACAGTATTCATGCAGTGTTAATTCTGCTTGTATGGCTCTATAGGGTGTGATAAATCTGGAGTCCCTCGGTAAAAGAGGATATCGAATACCTCCTTCAGGAACAATTCAAGTGGTAAGAACCATGTTTTTTTTTTCCACCAAAAATCTTTTGTAGCAATTTTTAGGCAAATCCCAAAGGATGTCACGTTTTAAGACTGTAATCCAGTTAGGGATGCATGGTTTTATTTACTTATTTTCTTTCTTTACAAAGTGTTCACTGAAAGCAAATTGAAGCTAAAGCTTCAAATAAAAACCCAGAAAATTACAAAAGTGTCCGTCTGAGTAAAAATAATACATCATTAGCCGTGGTCCTTATCAGAATGGTGGCAAATGTGAAAGTATAGAGTGGGAAGCAACAAAAATGACTATTGCATCACAGTGAGAAGGCAGCTGTAGACATCTTCCTCAAACTTTGGGTGGTTTCAGTAAAGAAGTCAGTTTTTTTCATAGGGCTTTTATGCTTTTTATGCTTTTTTACAGCATTGGTTATTAAATATATAACACTAGCTGATGTATATTTCTCTGAGTTTATTACACATGCTTGTTGCCCTAGTCACTAAAATCACATTCTGAGGCAACAGTTTCATACCTTTTTGAGACCTGAGAAATCAACCACCTTTTCCTATTGTCAGATTCACAATGAAAATTCTTCACTTCTGTCTAATGTTCCATTGAGTCTGTGTACCAAGGAGCTGGATGTGATGCAGTGGTGTGATTCTTCCCCCAGAAATAGGCCCATTGTTTTACAATACTGAATTTGATTATGGGCAAAGGAGCCAGGGAGGCTGAAGGAATGACTGGTCGCCTTGATAGTGGATATGTGATGTGGACAGATGCACCAAACCTTCATTGTGTGGCCTGTGTCTTCTTTGGCTAGGTTTTTGATGATCACACCACAATCAGGTTGACAGCCCAGAGAACAAAGGGTAGAGAACAAAGCACTCTTGCCATTCCAAGGGTGAAAGTACAGTATTGTGAAACCGGATGAAATTCTGCCCTCTAGTGTTGACAGGAAAAATGGCTTCAATGCCATTTTACAGGATTTAACCGGCTGAAATTTTACAGTTCGTCCAGGACAAATATGCTGAATGAATTGTTATATTTTTACAATGTAATGTAATGTTTTATTAAATATTGCTCTGATTTATTTAATTTGTTGAAACTGACAAAGAAGAAGCTTATGTATGTATTGCAAAAGCAATGTTGTAGAGAAGAATGTTTTAACACAGTCTCTGATCTCTCCCCCTGGCAGACCTTATTCAATCCCAACAAGACCGTGGTGAAAATGTTTGTGGTGGTCTATGATCTGAGAGAGATGCCAGCCAGTCACCAAACATTCCTGAGACAGAGGACTTTCTCTGTCCCCGTGAAACGGGAAACCAACGGAAACAATAACAGGAAGCCTCTCCCTCTGAGACAGGAGCGAACCTTGCGCTACCTCATTCACCTGAGGTGAGTCCTCCACCTGGCTGGGCTCTCCCCACAGAGTCTCTGAAGCTGTGCATTTCAACAGACCAGGAACTCGCCCTGTCAGTCTTTTTAATGTACTCACACGTGTCACCTCTAAAACTCTGTTAATGCCATGATTCGTGGTGAGGATTTTCCATTCTTTCAAACAGAACTGATAAGTTTTGTTTCGTTTCATTGTCACAGTACTGCTTATGAACATGAAGAAATGCATTACTGAAGGTTGGCCATAGTGATGTGAAGAAGAGAATCAGAGTATAAATACTGTGTAGCAGCTAAAAAAGTTGGTGTGAAACTTTTTAAATTGAGGTGACTTCACATATGGTAACTTTATAATTTACTGCTAATATTTTCCAAATAGGCTTGACGTATTTTGAAATCTATTATGCAGCTTGTGTAAGAAAGCAACTGGAAGCACCTTACAGAGAGAGTAATTCAACTCTTCAGCCTAGTTTAGGCATCTGTTTGAGGTTATCTTTCTTTATGGGTCACATTGTAATTTGAGCAGCGTTTTTTTATTGGAAATAATGGTTTCCTCTGTGTCTGTCTCAGGTTCCAGAGCTCAAAATCTGGAAAGATCTACCTCCACAGGGACATCCGACTCCTGTTTTCACGCAAATCCATGGAAGTGGACAGTGGTGCTGCTTACGAGCTGAAGTCATTCACAGAGTCACCAGCCAATCCTCCCTTCTGTCCTAGATGTTAGCCCGGGGCATCGCATCCAAAGGACTCCTTCAATCAAAACCTTGACCTACCAGCAAATAGAAGAGTATACGACCCCAGCACAAACAGGGAGAGAGGAGTGGTTTGCCATAAACTGCTGTTAGCTATCAAATTTGTCAGTTCTGAACGAAAAGTGGCGGCATTGGATCAAACTTTTAAGTTTAATTCCAGCTCATTTGTTTCAGCGTCTTTGGTTTTCTTTAAAAAGAGCTACAGTACATGCATCCGATCACGGACCATGTTGGTAAAGAAGCAACCAGTCAAGCAAAAGAGAAGACTAGGTGGCATAAGAAGAACACTGTGTATTTCCAAAATAACTGGAAATGAAATTAGAAATGTTCAAATACATCTTTTTGTACTGTTACAAAACCACTATTGGAAGTGTTGCAATAGAAAGATTACCTTACTAGCGTAGTGTTTACATGTTTACTTTGTCAGTTATTTAATATTTAAATTAATATTTCATGTACTGCACATGTGATGTCTGTCATGCTAAGCATTATGATGTAGTGCAAATCTATGTAAATCATACTATGTATTTTTGACATTAATATTCAGATCTGAAATATATATATAAAGCAATCTTGAAAATTGCCAGTGTCTTATTTTTTTTTTTATCACGAAGGGGTCTGAAAAATGAGGCTAAATTGTTTACAATATTTGTTATTCTTTATGAGATATTATATGTAAATCATTAAATGTGAACATGCAAGACTTTCTTTAATTGCCCGCTTTCATGTTGTCACAGACAGACAGACGGGCAGTGCTTTAACAAACCCAAAGGAAAAAAGATTGTCCTCCCCCTTTTTTTTTTTTTTTTACCAGCAGCAACATTACTTAGAGTCGTGTGTCTTAGAAGTATGCACTTTGCACCCAAAGGTGAAAAACTATTTTAGATTAATTGTTTCAGTAAACTTCAAGTTGTATAAGCTGACATTGATTTAAATGTGTTCTGGGTAGTTTGTCCTGTATGAGGACGTCCGCAAAAGAAATTAACACGAAATTAAAGAACTGTTATATGAGCGGTTAGCACATGGCGGCAGTTAACATCCAAATTGCAAGATATTTTTCAGAACTATCACCATTAGCTTCAGCAACGCATTTTTCAGTGCACACAAGTGTTACATTTTTACAAGAAGGTTAGAATAGATCAGAAAATACGGTAATACAAATCAAATATCCAAGTGTTATTCAAGAATAGAGTTTAAATGTAAAATACGGCCTATGTCGGCGTTGTGTAGTAACTGATGAACTGGTAGTAACTGGTAACTTGTAGTAACTGATGAACTGAGTCCCAATGTATATCATTTTAAAACTGTTTCCATCATCACCATTGTAATATTAAAATCCAGTAACATAATAACAACAATGCATAACAATCGAAGCAGGCATATTACTTACGCATTTAGTGAGTAGTAGACCCCAAAATGACATATAGAAATCTGTTTTGCCAGTGTAACTTATGCCACCGTACTTTAACCAACACTTGTAAAGCTATCCAGTTAACAAAGGTTTTCTACAGTGGCTTTTGCGGAATATGCGTTTGTTGAAAGTAAGCTTAAAAAACGCACTGTATCTTCTCTAAGATCAAATAAGGATGGTGTTTTTTCATCAGTGCTGCGCAGACCCTGCGCAAATTCACAATTTTTATATTGTTTGGATTGGTTGTGTCTTTCCGGTGGACACAATGAACCATCCGTTTGATTTACAAATCAGTGACTCAATCAATGCTGAAAAACGACATTTCCCATATGGCACCAGTTGAAATATATTTTTTTAAAAAGTAAATGAAACAGGTATTATATAGACATATTTTTGTCTAAACGCCTTTTGCTGGGTTTAAGAAATTTTATAATATTTAGGTTGGAAAAGAAAAAAAACATGACCGTCACGCGTATGACGTTTTAAATCCGACCGCCATCTTTTTGCGGGTGGAGGTGGCGTTTGATAGCAGGGGCGATTTGCAAGGAGGGCGAGGGCGATTGTATCGTTTGTCCGTTTTTTACTATTCATTTACATTATGTCCGAAGAAATTGAAGACACAAAACCCGTCGAGGAGACAACAAGCGAAGAAAGGAAGGTAAAGACCTTGTTTGAGATTTTTTTCATGATGAGTTAGTGCCTCGGTCACGAAAATGTGCAATGCACAGACCGTGTAGTTCGTTTGCAGTCGAGTCGGGGTGGATAATTGTCTGCATAATTAGATAGCTACACACAAACTTAGCATTACAGACTAACAAACCTTGGCCACGACTTGTGCTGTAAATAGTTTAAAGACGCATAGAAAGTTAACTACGTAGCGAGCTAACAGGCTGAACAGCCGCTGCTGTCAGATTAACTACCACACGGGCATGGCCCGTTGTACAGACTCGCTAAATGTACCTAAAGAACTAGTAATTTTTACTACTGCTACTGCTGCTACTATTACTACTAGTAATAATAACCAACTAGCTTGCTATATAGTTACCAGGGTGGTGAGCGAATGAGCTAGCTAGTTAGCCTGAGTCCGTGAGCAAAATTTTGCCCCAGAGACTGACGGGCTAGCTTTAGCTGAATTCGTGCATCACCTCAAGAGAAGAATTATCTGATTTTCATGCTGTTTTCCCTGGACAACAGAGCAAACGGCCAGGCGACTGACTGCTGTTATCATTATAACTATTGTAATTAAGCGAGCTAGCTAAAGTTGGCTCGTTTTCAAATACAACACTTTAATGTAGCGTTACAGCTTTGGGTCGAATTTTCATGACTTTTCATTCAAAGGGATAGTATAGATGTTAGTTCGCTGCGTTGAAGCTAGCTAAAGGTTACCTAAAATTTTCATATGTGTATAACCCACTGTTATGAACCAGCAGAAAGGTATATGCGGTTTCTGTAACTAGCTAGCAAGCTAACTGCGAATTGGTTGGGCATGATGCTGTCTAGCTAACTGTTTTGGCCATGGTCTGCGTCAAGGGTTTTTTTTTGTTCTGAAGTTTTTGGTAAAGCTAGTGGTAGATAAAGTCGTTTCTCCTAGTCAACCGGCTAGCTGAAGTGTAACGTCAGAACTGATTCGTAGTAGAGATATCGTTGTCGGTATCCGTGACTGGTTTGTTAGGTTATTATAGAGAGGGATGCACCCAGTTACCTACAAATATTAGCTACTTCTACTTTAACATAGCACAAATTGAAAAGCTAGCCAGCTAGATACCAAATACCCTCTTCATGACATCTCGCCTTTGTTCCACCAAAGGTTAAAACGTTTAGCCGGAGTATTTGTAGCCAACTTAAAGCCCATGCTTAAGGACAAGTCCGAATGTACACACGGTCTTTAACTTGGCGGGGGATGGGGGCTCTCTGAAGCCGCGCTTGAAGCGAACGACGTTATTCACAGTTTCAGAAGAGCGATTATGCACAGAATGGGATTTATTGGGGCTTTAAACAAATGCATGTGCGTCGTCCTTAGAACTTGCTGTCAGTACGCTCATCATTCGGTAAGATACAGAACGTGGAGAGCACACGATGTCGTATCCGACAAAGCAGGGGTGGGCATCCCAGGGAATGACGTACCTGGGATGTTTCTGCTTTTGGCTCCCTGTGAGATTTTGACTGCATATTTGGATCCTTTGTTAAGCAGAGAAAGTTGATCGAATATCATCAAGTGAGAAAGAGAGCACGCGCGGGTGCCCGTGCCCATCCCTGCCCTCCAGTCTGTTTATACCTGTGCAGGTAGTTAGGTGGTAGTTGAACTGCCAGACATCTTTCCTTGTAAAAGTCCCGCGGCTTTGACAGAACGGTTGTTCAATAAGAAATGATCAATTCTGTCTATGAATATGAAAGATTTTGTTACAATGCTCGTAACAAAAAGCTTGGAAGTGGATATTCATTGTGTAGATGTATTTTGTTCAGGGTGTGTGAACATAAAGGCTTGTATTTTGAGGGTTGTAGTGAATATGAAAACGAATCTCATACAAGGGACTCTTTCACCATCCGGTCCTGCTTTCCTACCTCTTTTTGTCTGAGCACAAATGTATTTGTCGTCATACGCCTCCATTTTCCAAGTCACATGGTCTTGTTACAGTTTGAAGCTTTATAGCTTAATGTTCTGCTTTTACAGCATAATCATCTGTGCTGTCTGCTCTTAAGGACACTTTAGTCATAACGGGAGATAGTTATTAAGTTGCAAACATTATCTTTTTTTTTTTTTTTTTACTCCTGGCAGCCCATTTTCCATGAATGGTCACTCTGTCATTAACTCCTGTTTGCATTAAACCAGAAGAAACGAGCTTTGTTGTGGTTTTACTAAAGGGCATTAAATTAACGTCACGTTTTCTGATTCCCTTTTCCCACGTGAAAGGATTGGTCGCTGTATTGCTGGCAATTTATTTGTCCTCACAGATTTTGTGAACGCTCTTTGGGGGGGTTTTACACAGCTTGACTGGGAATACAGCAATCCCAAGAAACGCATAAGAGCAGTGAACCATACATCTGTATATTCAGAGTTCAGCATATAATTACAAGTGTGGTCAAAAAGGGGTACATATATGTATATGTATATATATATATATATGAGGGGACAGACAGTACCAGGGGTGGTGGAATACCTTGCCTTTTACTTCCCCCTAAGCTCATGGAAACCACCCCCCCCCCCACAAACCACCCTGACCTGACCAGTGGTTTTAATGCAGGGCAACAGTGGTTTTAATAACGCACCAACACCAGAATTTTCTAAACCCAGCCTGATAAATTTCCTTGCAGCACGGTCCCATAGCCAGTTTGGCTGCTGTGTTGCTCAGAAAAACAGGGGCATGTAAATTGGCCTTATACAGTGACACAGCAAATCGTGTTTGCAGTGAGTTTGTTTCTTTTGCCACACATGAGAGTATAGCTACTACATATAGTTTATGTAGTCAATTCACGTATGAAGCTTGAAGGTGTGTTCCCTGTAGATTGTGCTACATCTGCCTGAATGCAGTGAGGAAAAAAAAAAGTCCAGACAGTTGGAACCGTTTCTGTCACCATATGCAAATTCCAAGTCTGTACTTCCAGATCACAGAGGTTTTACAAATGGCCTGGCAAACAACCTCTCTCTTTCACCCACATACTTTGATGCACCTGCATTTCAGAGAGGGGATGAATGTGTTCCTGTTTGCTGTCCTTTGTAAGCTCATTTGTTTAATCATTACAATGAATGGATAACAGCATTCTGACCAGGGATGGATCATGTCTAGACTGCGTCAGCAGTAGGAGTCATAGAGTCCTTGTTGTTGGGTCTTTTGGACCTTCAGTCTGCCTTTTGATGGGGCTCTGACTTTGGCAGGTGCATGGGTTCCTGACCCACACAAAATGAAAATCATTTGGAGATGACCTATTCCCACCTCCACAGATGCTTTGAGGTGCTTCCGTGGGACTCTCCCCCCTCCCCCTCCTCCTTCTGGTCTGCTTCTTTCCCCAGCACTGGATCCCGAGGCCCTGCAGACTGTGAAATCATTACATTCATTTTGCATTTACATTTAATCATTTGGCGGACGCTTTTATTCAAAGCGGCTTACAAGTGAGGCAGAGTACAACACAAGCAAAAAAAACCGTAAGAAGCACTGCATGACCAGCTTTCAATGGTAGGCCAGATGAGGTACATGCTAGCTAGTAGAGATAACGAGTGCTTTAAACCATTAGATTACTTTTTCTTTTTTTTTTTAATAGTTCAGTAGGAAACCGTTTTGAGACATGAGAAATTGCTTTAGGGGGTAGTGTTTCAGGTGCTCGGATGAGAGCGGAAGAGCTGTGTCTTCTCGTGTTTCTTGAAGACAGAGGGGGACTCGGCAGAAAGGGTGAAGTGTAGAAGTTCATTCCACCATCAGGAATGAACTTCCACACTACATCAGCTATTTATTCTAGTGCCCAGTTGTCATAGCAGAGACATAGCACTGCTATGGGCACAAACTATCGCTCCACGAGTGTCGTACTTTATGATGGGCTTTTTTGTTGTTCCTGCTGCATTATCTGCTGATCTGTAGTATCATGGCTCAGATGAATCCTCCTACAGCGAAAGACAAGGGCTTATCGAGGACCACAGACCAATTTGCAGAACGATTTTTGTGGGACCTCTTTCCCCAATTGAGCGGGTATAAGTATGTGCTGGTGGTTGTGGATACTGACAAACCGCTGTTACAGTTTTGAAAATTTGATAACATTCTTGGACACCACTCGGACTCATTTGAATTCCCTCAAAGCTGATGCCTAACGTGTAATAATTCAGTTGAAAACAAAATCATTCGTAAGAAAGACATGCATGCTCTGCTATGGCAAGGGAGTCTCGGGGATTATGTATTTGGCTTAGGTTCTGTCCTCGCGTTCCTTGATGGCTGTTTGTCTCTCACTGTGTTGTGTGGAAATTGTACAAACAATGAGAGCGTTTCATCTTTGCTCTGAGATACAGCTGGTGCCTTCATCCACAAATTATGACCTGGTAGCGTGAGTCTGCCTCTTTCCTGTTGGATGAGATACAAGGGGGCTGAAAGCAGTTGGTGTCAGTTTGTTATTGTGCTGGCTTCAGAGATGATATAACCACTGTGCCTGTTCCTTGTTTTCATAATTAGTGTCAAAGGCCATCAGAGTCCTTTAGCTCAGACAGTAGCTATTGCTATCTGTCCTCAAGAGGGAATGTCAGTGTAATACAATATTTTGGTTTAAGTTCTGAAGGCTGACCTCAAAATGCTAAACAGTAATTTGATTGGCTAACTGGAAGGGCATCAGGCCATGGTAGACTATACTTTCTGATGTTTAATCTTTTATTTGGGTGCTTTTTGTTTTTGTCAAGTGGGCACACTGTGCTTCTGTTCGATTGCACCCTGAACAGATACGCTCTGGTTTCTGTGATGAATTTTGCAGTGATTTTGGCTTATGTCATTTATACCCTGTTAATTTCCTATTCGTAATGCGTTCCCCTCAACATTATGCGTTCATTTATGCTTTTATATGACCACTTGAAGCCCCTGCTATCCAGGTGTGAAGAGAGACTTGCTGAATGGAATTCTCTGAATAACATTTGGCAATGTCATGTCCATAAGATCATGTATTTAAGCCTGAAATAATCTTGAGCAGGACCCATTTGACTGTTCACTTCAAGTCAGAGCAGCCCAGCTGTTTGCAGACTGAACACCCTGAAGATGCTCAGTTCAGCGGATGTTATCCTAAATTGTGGATTAACTTTCATCTCAACTTTCAATCTGTGGATAAACTTTTGTCTCATTGTGTGCAGTCTCGTTAGTTATGTTGACCCGTATGGAAGTGTCATAAACCCGGAAGATGGTCGGTGTTGCAGTAGTAGTGAAAGGTGGTAGAAGTGATAGGTTGACTCTGAAGGGGTTGATTCAGCACTGTATCAGTGCTGTTGATGCTGTCTTTGTATTTGATTGGCTCCTCCTGTTGTCTCCTGTGTTTGACTCACTCTGTAATCCCCTGCGTTTGACTCACCCCATTGCCTGCTGTGTTTGACTCCTTTGTGGCTCTCTGTCACGCTGCAGGAAATGGAGGATAAGGTGGTCAGTCCGGAGAAGGCGGAAGAAGCCAAGCTGAAGGCCAGGTACCCACACCTTGGGACCAAGCCAGGGGGCTCTGACCTGCTGCGGAAACGGCTTCAGAAAGGGGTGAGTTCTGGTCTCTTCCTCTCTCTTCCTCTCTCTGCAGAATCAGGAAATGAATAATGTGCAGCAGTGTAGCATAGTGGTTAAGGAGCAGGACTCGTAACCGAAAGGTTGTCGGTTCAATCCCCGCTGGGACACTGCTGCTGTACCCTTGGGCAAGGTACTTAACCCACAATTGCCTCAGCAAATATCCAGCTGTATAAATGGATAACAATGTAAAGAACTGTAACCTATGTAAGTCGCTTTGGATAAAAGCGTCTGCCAAATGAATAAATGTAAATGTAAATGTAAAAATAATCAACAACATTATTGCAGTATTTGGCAAAGTACCTGTTGCCTATGTTGAACAGTCATTTAATATGTTTAGGAAAAGCTACCTGGTTCCTTCTTCCTTCTTCCAATTACTAATTGATTCATTGAGTGGTCAGTCTGTTTAATAGATTTTATCTGTTTAAGGTGGAACATTAATACATGGTTGCTCCATGAAGTCGTGTGTTGACATACTGGTTTATATTTCTGGCGATTGCTGGTTCACAGTGAAAACAACATCTTTGCAGATCACCACACCCATTTCCAGTTGAATGAATAGCTAAACAAACACGCACACAGTGCATTGACAGAATGTCTCCGCTGTGTGCTCTCAACGAAGCGCATGATATGTTTGAAATATAAACTTGAGAACACTACTACAGTATAGCCAGAGAGAAGGTAATTACTTCCCTCCAGAGAAAATAATGCTTAAGAGCCTTATCAAGTGACTGTGAGTACTGGTCCTTCTAGTCATTTGACTGGCAGCTGAGTAAGGAGTCGCCTTTAGTTTCATTGGGATTCCACAGCTCATAAGCCTCCTTTGCTGACTCTGCTTTCCGCCAACCCCCCCCCCCCCCCCCCCGCAGCAAAAGTACTTCGACTCCGGCGACTACAACATGGCCAAGGCCAAGATGAAGAATAAGCCGCTCCCCTCAGCCATGGCGGAGAAGACCGAGATCACTGGAGATCACATCCCCACCCCTCAGGACCTGCCTCAGAGAAAGCCCTCTCTCGTGGCCTCCAAACTAGCTGGGTGAAACCAGCGTTGAAAAAATGCGCTGCTTCGTTCTCCTTCATCTCTTCTCACCCCCCCTCTACCTTGCCATTGCCCCCCCCCCCCCCCTTTGTGTTGTTTTTCTTCTTTTTTTTTTTTTTTTCCTTGTCATTCTACTTCCACGTGTAAGTGCCCTGTTAAGAACTTTGGGAGAAGTAGACAGATTCCAAATGTACAGTGCTGCTGTAGAGAGGGCTTGTAAGAGCTGGAAATGTCGTGATCTGAGCCTGTGAGGGGGGGAAAAAAAAAAAAGAAAGAAAGCGTGCAAATTTTACTATGACGTTGAAAAGTACTGTAGGTCTTGTGATTGAATGTGTACATATTGACTGGTTGTTGGAGTTCTGGCAGGATGGAAACTCTTTGGAACAGTTTGCATTTTTACCGCGTCATTCCTTACGTCTTCATTTAAATTCTGAGGCAATATGCTCCGAGTGATTTCAGAATAACCCTCGATAATGGACATGTTCTCCACCTCCTCTTTCCTGTCACTACTCCTCTTTATTTTGTGTACATTCAGAAAATGAAAAGGTCAAAAATAAAGAATGGGCCACTGAGCTACTGCTAGAAGGTCATGTTAAAGCATGCGTGACTCTAGGTTCTAAAAGGCTGCCGATTGCTTGCCTCTGATCTTGAATAAAAAAAAAATGGCCTTCAGTCCTCATTTAGCTTTATCAGATGCAGTCTCTGTTGGGGGATATCTGTGCCCCTAACCCCCCACCCCCCACCACACCCCCCTGGGAATATCCTTGATGACAGAAAACAGACCTGTGACCAGTCTCATACAGGTTGGGCTGTTGGGTAACTCACTAAATGATGTTTGGAAGGTGCACGTGCATCAACTGTGTGGTCACTTTTGTGCCATTTGGTTTGTAAATAAAATAGTTTTGCACAAACGTCTCAGCCTTTGCATTTGCCTTTTTTTAACCTTCCACTGTCATAAACCTTATTATGACCACACGTGTATTCAATTAACATGTTTCAGTTTAACTGTCTTCATCTAGGCTATAAATAGCAGACAGCAGACACTGTGTCAGTGTCAGGTGGGGGAACAAGTCTTGCCAAAACATCTTGTTATGTGAGAATGGCTGTTTTGATGACAGTAACCTTGATAGTGTTTAATCCACACCTTTTTGAAGTAAGATTACCCCATCTGTTTATACAATAAAGTATGCTGAGAACACTGCTCACACCTTTATCCTGCACAAACACAGTTCAATAAAAATACGCATGAATAGCAGACATATATACTACCTAAACCACCTCTCATACAAGGCCCACACACACTCAACCACCTCTTGAAAGAAATGCTTAACACATTCAATAGGACTCTGACATAACCATTTCCCGGTTTTAGGAGCTCTTGCCAGTTTGTTCAGGATGGTTACTGCTTAATGTTGTGCAACAGGCATATTGCATGTAGTATACTAAGTTCTGTGCATGCTTTGGATGAGACAAAGCTCCTGATGGTGAAGAATTGCCTGTTGCCTACAACAGAATTTTGGACCATTTTCTGGACATGATTTAGAAAGGCTCATCTTGTTTTTATCTTTATCTTGATGCTTCTTGTTTTATTTCTATTACTGCTGACATCACAGACCCAGAACACTGAACCCATGGGAACACTCGTTTGAAAGACATCGTGGATGTAGTGGTTTTAAAATGAAGCAATCAGAATTTACCGCACAAGACGTTAGTACCACTGTCCTTCTTCGGCCTCCTGCAGAGAACCAGCCACACCTCTGGACCTCCCCTAGAACCAGTCTATCTTTGTTCTTTTTCCCTTCATTGTCATGGAAGTTACCACTATTGATTACTAGATTCTAAACTGGAATTCTAGAATTATTCTAGATTCTACTAGGATTTTACTAGATTCTAAATTGGAATTTCCCCATGTTGTTCAGGTACACAGCCAAATGCAAGTAACAAAGGGGTTGCCATTCAGGTTGATCATCTTTCTGGTCAGGAACAGCTTACAGATGGTCCTCCCCACAACGGTCCATCTCTAAAGTCCTTGTCAAAAGAGTATCGGAAATTTTGCACATAAAATATGTAAACAATCAAAGACCCCAGTGTGGTCTTCTCAGTTTTATTTTAAACTAAAATGAACAAACCGTGCTTACCAGGCAACACCTACATGATGAATAGTACGTACTGTTCATACCAGAACCTCCCACTTCAACATTCTCAGCACAAAAGTGGAATGGCAGGTCATATTTCCCATAATATTTTATGGCTTTGTTTTGCGGCGTTGGAGGATCATATGTATACACCTATATTTTTCTCGTTTTGCTGCAGAAACACACCTCAAAAAACAAATGTATTGCACAAATGTCTTACGGCAGATATTTGTTGAGAGATGTCAAATCCAGACTGCGGGCAGCTAACAGTCATAATCGTAAACTCAAAACTCATGCTCATCGTAGGGTACGAAATGCAGTGTCATTGTCTTTTGTGCCACCTAGCGGAAAGTAAATGAACTGCTCCACGCTGAACGATGGGAAGTGGTAAGCGGTGAATGTCAAAATATGGGCCCGGAAGTGGTTCAGAAGACAAAATTGAAATGAAACATAAGGAGACTTTACATGAACAGGAACTACCACCTTCCTTTTACCCAGATGTCTCTCTGAACTATCAAACTTAAATAAAATAACAAGTCGGATGCATGTGTATAACTGCATTCAGTACATAATTGCATTTGATTAACTGATTTAGAATCAGTGTAAATAATTCTCTTTTTATTTCGTTTGATGGATACCACCCACCAAGAAGCGATGTAAAAAAAAAAACCCGGAATTCTGGTTAATATGTAGAAAACGTCAAAACAAGAAAGAGATCGGTATGCCCTCAATTCTTAAAATGTAGCCTTGATTTAAGAAGTTGAACTTCGAAATAATTAATCGTTCAGGTAAGTGGGAAATTAAACCGTCGCTGGGTGGCAGTCTCCGTCCTTTTTTTACTGAAAACCCCGTGGTAGCAGCTGCTCCTCACAGACTCATTTTATCCATTATACCCACAATGCACAGAGACTCACCAAAATAGCACGATTTTCAGGTATCATGTCGACAGCTGCTGCCGCCTGAATCAGCTGCTCATTCGAATGAAAGGACTTCCCTCAATCACAAGAAAACGCAGATCAATCGCCAATGACGAAGAGCGCACTTCTGATGTTCTGCTGATCGAGATTGCAGGAACGCTAAGTGGACCGCCATGGCAGCGTCTGAATTATACACAAAGGTAATATTGGGATATTTTTTGTAACGTTAGCTATGTCTGTGTTTGGTGCGGCATATGAGGTTGTACTGATTACGGCTGCAGATTCCGTTTTCGGCAAACAGTACATCTCTTCGTTTTAGCCAACGCTACATCTCTTGATTTTTTTTTTTTTAGCAAAACACTCCATCTCGCATTAGGCATTTGAGAGAAGTGTATGGCTATTGAACATCCGAGGCGTATGAATTGCATACTTAATTTTGTTTCTTTGAAGAACTGTCCTGGGGTAGTATACAGCGATGAAGTATACCTCACCCATGCTGCAGGGTAGTGTAGGAACGTACGCTTGTTCTCTGTAAGGCGAGGGCTGGACCGGGGGTGATGGGACCTACCGGTAGCTAAGAGACATTGCCCTTCACATGTAGCTACGTAGCTACGCTACTTCACAGAGGATGCTAATTTGTCGCTTTGCATGCCGTGTGTCATCAGAATGATGGATACGTGCAAACATGAGGTTTTTGGCATGCAATTTACGTTTGTAGTCTTTTGCTAAGTCATTATTGGTGGAGAGGAGAAGCTACAGCATTGGTCGCTATGTTCTAACTGCTGTATTGCAAGGGACAGAGTGATACATTAGAAAGACACTTGGTTTCTGAAAGCGTGCTGATATTTGCAACGCGATTTAAAATATATATATATAACCTTATTGGAATGCAATTCAAGTCGTGTGTCAGGACTAATCGCTGCCTACTATGCTGCATTTCTGAAAGGCTTCATTGTAGAAATTTGCTGTGATTATTTTGCTTCTCACTAAGCTGAAGGTAGAAGTCGTGGTTTGAGAGAAAGGAGTCTATCACGGATACAGCACGGGTCCGGTGGCAAGCCCTGACATCACTGGGAGTGATTACGCACGATGCTGCTGCTTGTTTTGAATCCACTGATAGGCCTGTGGTATTGGGTAGTGCGGTTGGTGAATTTTTTTTTAACATAATTGAATTCCACGCCAGATTAAGGCGTGTCACTTGGCATGAATCCTAATTTAACATTAGAATGCAATAGTTAGGAATACGTCATCTCTCAAAAGTAAATTTTAATGTAGCGGTACGTTGTTCTTGGTTAAGTCAGATAGCCCTGTCCCATCCCCCATTTCGCTGGATGCTATACTCCAAAGAAACACACCGCTGTGCTGGTCAGCGCACTTCACAAAAACCCCGCTGCTAGTAGCAATGTAATTATTATTACCTTATCATAAACGTTTAGTTCAGTCACTTTATTCTAGTAAATTCGTGACTCACGTAATTATAACTGCTTGCATGTAGTACAATACAATTCTAATTGTAATGTACTATTATCAAGGAGGATACAATTTTATTCCATGTCAATAAATTATGAACTCAGAATGTTCTTACAGTTGCACGGGTCTCATTCACCTCATGTCATTCACCCTTTGAATGATGTTCTTGACTAGTCTTCATCACCTGCATGCACAAAAAGCCTTTTTAACAGTGTTGACTGGAGCCCTGTCTGCAACGCTTGCGCGAATGGTGCCATTGGGTTTCATAAACATTCTGTGTCCTTTTTCTGATATTTGATGTCTTGTGATAATAAGAACCATGTCGATGGTTAGAGTTTGGCTCATTTATTGTAGATATCTGGTATTTCTTAACGGTTGTTGTTCTTATGATGACACTGCATTGGTGCGGGAATCCACAGGGCTTCTCCTGGCTTAAGTGTGACTTAAGTGTTTACTTTATATTTGAAAGTGTTACTAAAACACATACTCTCAACAAATGGTCTTGTGAAAGCCTTGGCAAATATTTTATGAAATTAAATATTTTATAACATATAAATAAGGTACTGAAATTATCTTTAAGCAATTGGAAGTTAACAGACACCACTCAGAAGGACATAGTCACATAAGAATACTACAGCGTTTGTGGTTTTGATTGTTTGTTTGTTGCTTTATTTATAGGGAGAGGAGATTTGTACCAGAGTTTGATAATGATGATCTCTCTCAGAGCTGGCACACAGTTTAATATTGTCTATTTTGTCATTCTGTCAGTTTTATTGCAATGTCATTGTTTGACTTTTTTTTGTATTCCTGAGTGATTTTGTAAATTGATTGTACTGTGCATTTTGGGGCTCTTGTGAATGTAGTCTTGATAGACCAGTCAGTCACTGATTGGGCTCATTGGGGCCTGAGTTTGTTGAGAAAATGACAAGAAGCTGTGCTTAGTCTGAGGCCTCACCGCAGCCAGGCAAGGGTCTGTAGAATGGGGCAGCTCTTCCAGTAAGAGCTGCCGCTCCAGGATGGGGAAACCCTTCCTGCAGAGGATGATTATGTCAGTCTTCCTGGGCTTTTACTCCCTTTAGTGCACCTTCTTAATGATAGGACTGCCTCTCCAACCAGGACTGCTCCTTAACAATAGGGCTGCCTCTCCCTTAGTGCTTCTCCTCAATGATTGGGCTACCCCTCCCATCAGGGCTGCTCCTTAGTGATAGGGCTGCCTCTCCAATCAGGACAGTTCCTTAGCGATGGGGCTGCTTCTCCAGTCAGGACAATTCCTTAGCGATAGGGCTGCCTCTCCCATCAGGGCTATCCTTAGCGCTGGGGCTTATCCTTAATGATAGGGCTACCTCTCCAAACAGGGCTTCTCCTTAACAATAGGGCTGCATGTTCAATCAGGGCAGCTTCTTAGTGGTATGGCCACCTCTCCAATCAGGGCTGCTCTTTAGCGATAGGGTTGCATCTTCAGTCAGGGCTATCCTTAGTGATAAGGGCTTCTCCTTAACGATAGGGCTGCATCTTCTGTCAGGCCTGTCCCACCTACCTATGTGACTCTTCAGCGAAGAGGCTGATACTAAATGATAGGGCTGCCCTTTCCAATATAGCTGCTCGTTTCCTCAGGCCGGAAAAACGGGCCTCAGTGTACCACAATGTTAAAGCCAGATTTACCTGTGCATGACGTTGTCATTGCCTGATTAATTCATGTGCTCAAAAATGAGACTGAAAACTGGAAAAAAAACTTTCACTTTCAGTGTGGTTTGGTTACTTCTCACTCAGACACTATGAGTTGTGTGAGGGTAGTGTATGTGTAGGTAGTTGTAATATGAAGACATAAACTTTGCATTCATCAAGGTATTCTGATGAAAGAGGATAGGTAAAAATGTGTTTCACAGTGAATACGACACAGTCTAGCAGCTAGAGTTTTCATTGCACAGAAAAATAGGGGAAAGAGTTTTACAGACTCCAACATAACATTGTGCCTTGGAGGTAATTGCCGAATTTGTGTCACATCACGAAGACTATAAACTGATGCAAGACCGGTGGTATTCACGGTCCTTGTCTGCCGTGTAGCCGATTTTTTTGAGAACACACTGCGCTTTGTGTCACCGGGCTGAGAAAATAAAACCCCATTGAAAGGGTTATGGAGCTTGTTTAACCCACAGTGCAGAATTCAGCCTGCAGCCTAGGTTTGGCTCATGCCGAGCTGTACCGTGGGAGCAGAGTCCTCCCCTTGCAGTGTAATCAGCGCTGTCGTCAGTCTTACCGGTCCTCTATGCAAACTAGGGTGCAACTAGCCCTGCACCAACACCGCAGGCTTGTCAGGCTTGCGATGCATTTAATGCTAAATGCCTAATTTATGTGTGAGGAGAACTGGCTTTAAGTACAGACACAGCTCTGGGGCTGTGTATGGGCGGGAGTGTGGTGGAGTGGTAGTGAGTAGGGCTCGTAACCGAAAAGTTGTCAATTCGCTGCTAGGGCACTGCCGTTGGTACCCTTGAGCAAGGTACTTAACCCACAATTGCCTCAGTAAATATCCAGCTGTATAAACGGGTAACATGTAAAGTTGTAACCTATGTGACCTGAGTCACTCTGGATAGGAGTGTCTGCTAAATGCCAATAATATGATGTAACCGGTATGTAAGAGAGTACTCGTAGGTCATCACTCCTCTGTTAAATAATGCACCTCACTGTTCGCCATGCTGCTAAAGAGTCAGCCGCTAAATCGCTGAGGATGTGCCACAGATGAGCATGTCATATCCAGCATGCTGTATCCTCCACAGCTGTTCCCTCTTTATGCTGCCTCTTATCACTGATGCTGGAGTGTCAACAAATGTTAATTAGCTCCAAATGATGTGTTGCAACTAGAGCTCTAAGAGGCTGTTTTATGAGTAGCTCCTAGATCGTGTTCTTGATAAAAAAACAAAAAAACAAATCTGAAATGTTGGAGATATACAGTAGATTGATAGGTTAGTTTATTGAGTGCTAGTACCTGTTAAGGATAAGGTCTCTTTTTAAAGCATTTGTACAACATGCCAATATAAATAATTTTTTTCTTCTTTTTTTGAAGTTCAGTTATGAACTTCAGTCGTAACATTTTGACCGTTCACTGTTAAATATGGTACTGTAATATATATATATATATTTTTTTGTCTGAGCACTGATAGATTGCATGTGTGTCCAATTACCGTGAGTTAGACACTAATGATAAATGAATGGCCACCATATGGCCCGGGAAAAAAACAATTTGTGGCCACTGAGTCTGGCACGATGCACTCCAGAGCGTTGTTGCGAACACCTTTCAGCTCCTCTAAATTTCAAAACGGTGTTCCAAACAGCCTCGCATCGGTTTCTTTACCTCAGCGTGACCTTCTTTAGACGTAGTTTTTCAACACAGTACCCAAGGCATTTACTTGTGCTTCACCTACCTCTGATTGGTTGTAGATTTTGGACTGGTTCTCATGACAGCGTGAACTTTTTTTTTTTTTTTTTTTTTTTCCGCATTCAACTGTTTTGCTGTTTAGAGGCATTCTGTGCTTGCGGGCACATGTTTTTTTTCCCCTCCATTCTTGAATGCATTCTTTGACGGACCTTTTATTTTGTGTTCATGTGATGTTCCGAGGACGCTGCTGAGACAGGAGGAAGCTGCGGGACAAACCATTCGACAGAAACCGTTATTTCTGAGAAGACGAGCAGCGCTAGCCGTCCAATAACAGTGCAAGGCTACACTAATGCAGTTTTGAGGCTGGAGGAGCCCCAGCGGAAGTCCAGATCTTTCTTTGGACACAATGGAGGGACTATCTGCGGTGACTCCCTATTAAGTTTGCTTCATCTTGAGGTTGGGCCATTTAAGAGAGAGGGTACAAAGAGACCCGAGTCCCTTAGCATGACATTGTGCCAATGAGCAGCAGTTGCGAAGATGAACCAAGAGCTGGATTTTATGTTTGTTAAAGTAAGTACCTCAGTACCTTTTGTCTTTTGTCGTCTGATTGAGGTAATACGGAAATGGCAAGATTTTAAACCTTCCGAATGTCTTCAGTGGTATCTTCTGTCAGTCGTGTGCTGATTTGTGACGATGTTGGGAGAGGCTGGAACATCGCTGCAAAGAGGAAACCGAGTTAGGCATGGGAAGCAAGAAGGATGCCCGCCACCAGAGTCATTTTCCCGTGTAGCAAACTATGCCATTTTTTCACTGTTTGCAGAGATTTTCTGACATTTCTTTTTTTTATGTATCTGCCTTTATCTTTTATTATTGCAGGGTATTTTTCATGTTATGGTCGGATCCTCCTTAGGGCTGTCATTGCTGTGAAGGAGAGCAGGAGAGTGCAGAGTCACGCCCTGTAACGGGGAGTGAGGGAGCTGCACAGCGCAGAGTGTGTGACTGCATGCTGAGCGCCAGCGCCGCCAGCCTCTGGGAAGGTGCCTTATCATTCATTTTTAAGGCAGCCTGTCGTTTTAGCACCAAAGCCTTTTGTGATGTCACCAAATATTTGGGAAGTTTTTAGGTTGTGTGGAAGAGCAGGGGGAGTGATCAGGCTACAGTTTACTCTGGTGTCAGTTAAAGGAGAAACTGTTGAATAATTCTTGTGCTCCTGGGCAGTTGTAGTTTTTATTACTGGTACCAAAGCTACAGGATCATAGTGGGGAGTAAGCTACCCCCTGTCTGTTCTCCTGGGCTTCACCAACCCTAAGCTCATGTGAAGAGTGCTTCCTGCCTCCTGTTAAGACATTGTTGGTGCTTTTGTTGAATCACTGTTGGGAAGGCATGCTATGGTTTGGGTACCCCTTTTCCACAATAGAGTGGCTCCATATTCTCCTTTTCCACTGTAGAGCTGGAACCAGCCTGGCTCAATATACCCTTTTTACACACTAGAGCTAGAACAAGGCTGGTTCATTATACCCCTTTCCTGGCTTAGAGCTGGAACCAGGCTGGCTCAGTATACCCCTTTCCCACTGTGGAGCTGGAACCAGGCTGGCTAATTAGAGATGGAATTAGGCTGTCTCACTTAGTTTAGGCTCGGACTGGATTTCTGTGACCTTTCTTGTTTAGCAGACCCTTGTTAGCTCTGTCTGGAGTTACTGATGCAGGCTTATGCATTGCGTGGTGGACAAGCTGCACAACCATGTGGCTTCCCCTGGAATCAACATGAAACGGGCGGCAGTGTAGCATAGTAGAAAGGAGCAGGACTCGTAACTGAAAGGTTGCCGGTTTCGATTCCTGTACTGTTGTACCCTTGGGCAAGGTACTTAACCCAAAATTGCCTCAGTGAATATCCAGCTGTGAAAATGAATAACATGTAAAAAACTAACCTATGTAAGCCGCTCTGAATGAGAGTGTCTGCTGAATGCCAATAATGTAATGTGATGTAAAATGTAAAAAGGTCATTAATACAGAGTGTGCAAAAGACCTCCATTTCCAATCACAGTAACCAACTACACGTGAACAATACAACCAATATTGGAATTATTATTGTTTTTTAAAGAAAACCTCAGCGATGCAATGTAGGAAAAGTTCAAGCGATCATCTCAATCTAGGCAGACACCAGCAATCAGTGTGACATCATGTGACACCACTCTGGTTGTGGTGGGTACAATGGAAGAGCATTCGTATGGTGTTCAGGCAGTTCCCTCTGGGGTCAAGCCTGTACTCAAGGTCTCAAGGTCTGCAGTGGGAAAGGGAATTCCTGGAAACCTTGTTTCTCTGGGATCTTTTCCACCGGGATGAGGGTAATTTCCAGGAGTCATATTTTTTCCAGTCTGTTGCAGTGATGCAAGGCATTTCATGCACAAACTATAATGCTACTGGGTTCTGTCAATCACTGATTTATTATAAACTGTTTGCTCTCCAGCAAAGATGCTGCTTTGTTCCTTGGATTTGCTTGCATCGTAAGTTGTAGATAGTGCATGCCAGCTCCTCCAATTTCAGGGTTCATGAAGTCTCAATCTGCCGTCACTAGTCTATTGTTTTCAAGGCCTTTTTTGAGTGGAGTTTGATGCACGACAAATTTCAAGTATTTCAAACTGGGTGCCAAGTGCTAATTTTCACACAGGAGATGATGAAGCAGTTCCCTAGCTGTCAGTTTGGAGACGGCAGACTGCGTAGCCGGCAGTCCTTATTTTTGTGCCGGGCTGGTTCTCGTAATTCTTCCGCTGGAGAAAAGCCCCTCCCTCCAGCAGTGCAAATGGTGAGGCGAGGGGGGGGTGGCGGCGGAGGCTGGTAACGGGTGTGTTGGAGGGTCATAGGCAGGAAGGCTGCAGATTCTCACATGAGCCTCTGTCATGTGATGAGCTGTTTGGAGTTTATGTTGGATTAGCCCGGCTCCTCCAGACCCCTGTGTAGTCATGCAGTGGCTGATCTGTGTGGCGGAGATGGGAGATTTGCGTGTGCAAGTTGACATTTCAGCAGGTCTTATATGACAAACAGCAGCTGGAGCGCCGGACGCCCTACTGACAGGAAAAGGGTTGTTCATTTAAATTGTATGCTGTACACTATGTAATCCTTTTGTAATTGCCTGTAGCTTTACTTAGGCATTGTGTCCATTGTGGTATGCCTTTCCAAATCGACCTTTGAAAGACCTCCTTCATAGAGTCTTGACTTAAGACTATTAAATAGATGACATTTGAATGATGTCACAATCACTGAACTGAAGTCAGAGATCTCATTGGGCCACACATGTTCTGCCTGAGAAGTGGAAAATTGTGGACCTTTAATTCTCTTACAGTCTCATATGTTTATAAGGAAGGCGGTTTCAGACAGTGCCACTTCTTGTAGCCCCTGACATTTAATATTTCAAAACTGAAATCTGTAAACATGTCACTTCAGGGCTTAAGGAGTGTGGCCTCGTACATGTAAAACATTTTCCCTGAAATTGTTCAGTCCTTGCAAGTTAGAAAAGAACCAAGTGCCGTGTCATTTTCCCCTGTCCCAGAAAACATGCTTTGAAATTATTGTGAGGCATAAAAAAAGAGAAAGTAGGGTATGTTTAATAGCGGTGATTCATGAAAACGGAGATTCTCTGGACGAGGAACCCTGCTGCTGACTTACTGCTCCTTTGGCTACGAAAAATGTTGTTTTCCTCAAAGCAGAACATCTTATTTAAGATCACAGTAAAAAAAAATGTTTCCTCTCAGTTCACCATTTTGTTGATAGCAGGTCAGTTTCAGTGGTCAGTTTCAGTGCTCTTTCTTACATTCATGCCTTTCCTCTGTCTGAAATTACTTGGGCCATTCAGCTGTTGCTTATGATGGACCAAGGCAGTGTTTGAGGCACAGAGGATTAAAAAAATAAACTTGTTAGCATATGATAGAAATCTTTGTTTGTATATAGCACGCAACAAACCTCTTCAGCAACAGCAGCAACACATAGGTGACTCTTTCCCCCTCAGTCCCAAAGCGAGCGCGTTTCATGAGGCAGGGAAAGAATAGCAGGCCTGACATTTGAAGTGAAAGGCTTGGAGACTTAGAAAGTTAATTTGATAAGCTCCCGTTAGCCTTGATGGGATTTACCAATGCCACAGTCAGTCTTGCCGGCCCCACCCTTCCCTTTGAACTTCCTCCTGACCAGGAAGTCGGTCTCGGCTGGGCAGAGCCCACCTTTACACCATGGCCTTTTCAGTGGCCGCAGTGTAGCCAATGAGAGAAGCTCTGCTACCACTGTATCAGAGCAATGTTCCGGGAGGGTCTGCTCACGTCGCTCTGTCTTTTATTTGTCCTTGTTGTGCAGGAGGTGTCAAGCCTGAGGAGACATTGCTGTCAGGGTACATAAGTTTTTTGTTTTTTTTTTTGTTAACACGCTGTGTTAACAATTTAAAATTGCCATTGTCATTGGTCACTATAACATGGAAAATTTGAAAATAGTTAGTTTTTCAGGTCATTCCTACTGCTTCAATACGTCAGAGGCGTTTGAATATATACTTTCCCCCTTGATCTTAGTGAATATATCCAGTTTTCCAAACATGTAACCCACATCAACTGAGTCCAGCAAGCAAAGCAGAGTCACCATTCAAGGCAGTCAAGCAAGCACAGTGTGATTGACAGGTTTGGGTCTTGGAGCAGAAATGTTGGTAGCACTTCACAGCTCTGAAACCACTTAGCCTAATTTCTCAGTAATTGTTACTTTTTGTTGCTTTAGAACAATCCAAACACTCTGGCCGAAGTTTAGGTAATTACCTAGTGCTGTAATGCTACAACATATTTAACATATTATTACCCTTTACCCTGAGGTCTCGGGTATAGTGCAGCCTGATTTATGTAGTGGCTTATTCTTTCTTTCAAGCCGAGCTGCATGGTTATTACCTCCAAACAGTGTGGGTGGTCATGGTAAGGAATTAATGAAGCCATAAACTGAATGTACCCAGTGCAGTGCTTTGTTCCAGTACATATTAAGCGTAATCAAAGCGAAACACACACACACAGGCTCTGCCAACCTAAAAAAAAAAAACAAAACAAAACAAAAAAAAGAGCGAAGATTACATTTATAAGGTCCATCCAGGAAAGGGTTGTGGTCCAGCAAACGGCGCAGTTCACACGACTCAGATTAGCACGCAGTAACACCAGCTTAATCCTCACGCATGATCCCTGCTTTGAGAGCCTGTCCTGGGATCAGTTACGGGATTTGTGAGGAGTTTCTTTTATTATATAGAAACTACGAGAGCAGCTAACATGGAATGTTTGAAAATAGCTGCGAGAGGAGGAGCTGGATCAGAGCAGCAGTATGGCGTAGCGGTAAGGAGCAGGCCTCGCAAAGGCCTTGCTGGTTTGATTTCAAGACGGGGCATAGCTTTTGCGCCCTTAAGCGAGGTGCTTAACCCGAATTGCTTCTGTAAATATCCATTCGTATAAAAGGATGATACGCAAGTCGCTCTGGGTAAGGGCAGTTGCTAAGCAAATGTGGCTCTGTGTTGCTTTCAGGGGGTGTTTAGCTAGCGGTAGGCTAAGGCCGTGCCTTGCTTTGAGGAGCGGGTTACTGTGGGGTATGAGAGCGCTGTGCAGAGCACCCTGTGTGGAGTGCAGCAGTGTGTGGAGCACCGTGTGTGGAGTGCAGCAGTGTGCGGTGTGGGGAATCATCAGAGAGGGCTGCTCTCACTCTGAGTCATTCGGTGTGAGGTCATCGGGAGGGCTGCCTCCTCTTCCCCTCCGTTACTCACCATTCTCCTCCCAGGATGTCCCGGCCGGGGGCTCGTGACTCAGGGGTTGAGCAAGCCCTCTGACTCCTGACGCTACATGTATGCTTTCTCTGTCTCGGGTATCTGTGTGTCCTCATAGCCCCCCCCCACCTCTGGATTTGGTCCCCATCGTGGAGGTGATTTATTTCCATTCAGAGTCTGTTACGATAGCTCTATTGCCTGTTCACCAGCATATTTCCACCCACATAACTACAAATATTCCTGCCAAATTTTCACTAGTGTAATAACTGATATTCTGTGTGTGGTGTAGCGGAAAGGTGCAAGGCTCGTAACCTAAAGGTTGTTGGCTTGATTCCCTGCACTGCTGTGGCATCCTTGGGCAAGGTACTTAACCCACAGCTGCCTCAGTAAATAGTGAGCTTTATAAATGGATAATATTTCAACCTACGTCAATTGCTGTGGATACGGGCATCTGCTAAGCAGCTAAATGTAAAGTAAATGTGATGCACATCAGTGCATCTTCACCCTTTAAGCTCCACTCAGCGGTGCTGAGGAAACGTATTTTGGATGCCTCCACTCTTTCCTTCCCCTCACTGTGGGGAATACCCATGTCGGTCTGAAAGGCGGCCGGTGCTGACGGTGAAGCGATGTGGAGCTGGGGATGAGAGTGTAGGTGAGGATCAGGAAGTGCGAAAGCCACTGATTGGTGGCGGCTCTGTGGGTGTGAAGCTGCGCATCTCTGGGTGCTATTTTTACCGCCGGCTTCCTCGCTCCCTCCTCGCAGTTGCTAGGAGCTGGAGTAATGAGCCAGGCTCTCGTGGGAGATCCACAGGTTTAGAGACTGAATAAATCTTTAATGGCTTCGTTGTTGGAGGTGGGTGAGCAGACAAGAATGGGGGGGGGGGGCACTTTCTGTTGATGGGGGGTGTGACACTGTGTGTCTTTATATCTTGCGAAGAGGTATTACCACCACTGATGAGCTAAGCCCCTGTTCCGAGACACCCATCATCACTCTTTCTCAAAAGACTTGTTTTTTTGTGTGTGTGTGTGTGGGTGCCATGCAGTCATCATCTCATGACCGGTTTTTAATTTTTAGGCATATGCCGAGCTGTGTCATCAGCTAGTCACGTGATGGGGGGCGTTGCCATAGAGACGCCAGTCGCCGTTGAACAGACCTCTTCCTGTGCCTAATCAGTTTTAGCGATGTGTCTTCCTCCCCCTGGGAGTCACAAACAGGCCCTTCATCCCTGTCCCTCTTTGGAGCCCGAGCTAATTTTATCATGGTGAAGCGAGGGGGACCCAAGACCAAAGCGAGGGTTTTTTTTTTGTTTTTTTTTAGGGGTTTGAAGGGGGCTTGCAGGGCATACCAAAGCAGACTGTGTGTTTACGTTAAGCATCACTGGAGCTACAGCACATGCGGCCGTGATCCTGCTGTGTGTGCCAACAGGAAGCGGGACGGCTAGCGACCACCGCAGCATGCCCGTGTCCTGATTGCATGCATCAATGCGTTGAATTTCTTCAGGGGTTACAGGACACTGAAATTCCAGTGCACAGGGTTCTCCTCACGCTCCAGGTGACCGCACCTGGCCCACCCGTCGTACCTGCAGCAGCAGAGGGGTCAGTCTCCATGGTTACCCCGCGCCTGTTTTGGATAACCTCCCTGTGTTCGGCTGCGTGTGATAATGCACCCTCGCTCTCATGGCACTCGGAGCACCCCCCCCCCCCCCCCCCCCCCCTAATCTTTGACTGTTATCACAGTTAGGCCTCAGCGTGGTTGAGGTGCTTTTTTGATTCATCTCAAAGAACGAGCACAAAGTACACCTTTTGTCTGAAGGTGGACTGCCTGCTTTTGCCTCACTGTCTGTGGTTTGTCACTGTGATGACCAGATATGCAGTCACTGTTATGATGCAAACACGTAGCTCAGATACGCATTCTGGTTCTGGTCAAAGGGCGGGACCTGACCTAACTACACAGGTGTGGGCAGCCAGTATGCACACGATTAATAAAAGCAATTTCTGATTATTGCTTGATTCACATTTTCTGGTTTTGTAATTAAACGTATTTTAGGAGGGTTTGCACACAAACCGTATTGCTTTAGTGTATTTATTTCTTTTGCAAGTCTATTATTTTGTGTTATTCTATTATACGTTCCTATATCGGCTTACATGACCTCATCAGGCACTATGCCCTCCAGAGATGTCTAAACGTTCAATTTCCCTGCTGAAAGTAGAGGGTTGAGTTCCATGTCTAGTCTGTGAGGGAAATGAGTCAGACCCAGAGCCGTTAGGAAAACTGGGCTAAATCCCAGTGCTGAATTACAACGAAACCACGTTGACCTGAATCAACAAAAATGGGAATACTTACAGAGAAGCTCTTTGTAATGTCAGAGAAAAATCAAGTCGTTTCCGAAACTAACAGGCTGGAATAGCGTGGACAGGCGCAATGAAATGCTGGTATTGTTTGCGTGATGGTGTCGTGTCAGACTCCTGATAAAGACCTGTGTATCCCTGCCTGCTTGGGTAGCACACTGAAAAGTCTAACGTCTTTATTAATTTTACAATATTCATCTCATTAGCAGATGTCTTTGCTCTCTTAGTGTCAATTTTTGTGTGTGTGTTTACTGTGGCAGTTAAGTCAAATTTGAATCATAAATTCAAATATGATGTGTTTACTGATATGTATCAAGAACTTCCATGTGTAGCAGCAGTGTAGCGTAGTGGTTAAGGAGCAGGGCTCGTAACCGAAAGGTTGCCGGTTCGACACTGCTGCTGTACCCTTGGGCAAGGTACTTAACCCACAATTGCCTCAGTAAATATCCAGCTGTATAAATGGATAACGTTGTAAAAGAACTGTAACCTATGTAAGTCGCTTTGGATAAAAGCGTCTGCTAAATGAATAAATGTAAATGTGTGATGCAGTATTATGAACTGTGAACTGTAAACCTAAAGCCTGGTAGTATTGATATAGAGAATGATGTAAGCCAGATTAGTACTACCAGCAAGAGTGAGAGCCCGGAGAACCAGGAGGGAGAAAGCCCTATACAAAAGACTGTTCTTCGAAGGGTAGCTCTCTGATTACACAAGGACACACAGGATCATGTAGAGGGGCATCCTGAGAGCGTGTCAATGTGTGGTTTGGTCATGGTGGTGATTTCCTTATTTAAGAACTGAAGGAAAAACAAGGGAAGTCTCCACCGAAAGGGTTTGTAAGCGTTGCCTTTTTGTTGCGTTTTATTTTCTTTTTGTCTTTTTTTCATCATTTTTGAGCACAGTTGCCCACCCAGTGGCTTTCTCTCCTGCCTCGGATTTTAACACACGGTCTTCCATCTACCAGTTCCGCTGGCCCACCCCCATTTTTATATGAGATGTCTCTGCCGCTGTCCCTCTTTGCCCTTCAGTTGCTGCTATTTTTGCTGAGCTCTTTTCTCACTGGATAACCAGTGAGCCGTTTGTGTGACCTCACCTTCTGCAGCCTCGCCAACAGCGGCTGACCTGTATGGGTAACTCTCTCACACAAATCAGTGCCTGATTTTGTGAGGGGAACCAGCTGGAGGAAGAATCATTTTGGTCATCAATGGTAGTATCCCTCTGTGCAGGCAAAGTGTGTTTATCTAGCTAAGGAAGCCAGTGAGCATGATCAGAGGGCCCGGGTGCTGATGTGATGCTTAAAATTTGGAAAGGTTGTATTGTTTGCATATTCAAAGTTATATATATTTTTAGTGTATTTCTGCTGTTTGTGCAGTATGTGTTTTTTCCATAAACAGTGGATGTGCTGTACTGGATGTACTGATCATAGGAAATTTAATTTAGGCCTGGATGTCTAAAATCTGGGTATACAACAGTTTACTTGTTCATCGTATCTCAAGTTGTTTTGTATATGTAGTAGCATTTTATGTATGTGGTGCAATAAAGTCATTACATATATGTTACAACATTAACATGTCTCTGTCATGTAAAATGTTTTTTTTTGTCTGGGTCCATATTGGTAAATTATTGATATGTTTTAGTATACTGTATTGGTCCAAATACAGGATGGTCCTAATCATAAGCCACACCCCTTATATATTTCCCCTGATCAAACAGCATTATCAGCTGTCAAGAGATAAGTACCACTTTATTTGTCAAAACTTGTCACATGTTGCCCCACTGTCTCAATTACACCATATAGTTTTAGTAGCATTACAGTTGTTTGGTTTCTCTGATTTCTTTGATTTCTTTGATTTCTCTTCATTTTGACTACTATACCAGCATGCAGAGAGGCCACTCCAGTGATGACACAGTGCAGTAAAATAATTTAAAATGATCTTGTTTTATTGCTTTGTAAAAAAAAAAAAAAAAAAAAACATCTGTGGATTTCCACTGTAGTAAAGACCAGAAATGAAACTGAAAATATGAAACTGCTGTTGAATTATCTGTCAGAACTTTTACTCAGTCCTTTCCTCTCAGCCTGTGGTCCACGTTTTTAAATGCCACAGGTACGCATACCTGTTTTTCTAACACTGTTCTGGCTAAGCGTTGCACCTTCTGAATGTGCGTAGTACACACCGATTTCACATTAGCCGACTATCTCTTTGCACTTCTACCCATTAGCAATTTTGACTTGTCCATAAATATTGGGCTAATTTTAGTGGGATTTTTTTTTTTTTAACGGGGGACCTGTCTTATATTTGGCCCAGGATGGTATGTGATTTTTTTTTGCTAGAAGTGTAGGGAGAGGCCAGCTGTTCTTCAGCAGCTACCGAAAAGTTGGCGCAGCTGTACTGTATCTGGAGGAGGGCAGGTTTGTACTGGTCTTTCATGTAGCAGTGGAGGCAGGTCAGTGCCGCTACTGTACGCCATCTCTGTAACGGAATTTGAATCAGTGTTGCGCTCGTTTCTGTCTGGTAGAGGCAGGGTCAGTTCTGCTGTAATGTGTGCGGTAGAGGAGGTGATACTGCTGTACTGTGTCTCTCAGAAGAGAGATCAGCATTACTCTCTCCTTTGTTGCCTGAAGGCAGGTCGGTGCTGCTCTCTCTTGTCTGGTCGGGGGGGGGTGGGGGGGGTGGATTAGTGCCGGCTGCTCCGGTATGTCTCTCAAGGTTGGGTCGGGGCTGATATCAAGTAGGCATGAGGCTGCATCTCTGCTGATTTCGAGCAGAGAGCTTCTGCTGTAATCCAGTTCCTACCTGCCCCTGCCAGTGCCCCACCCATCTGTGCTATTTGGGCCTGCAGGCTGGAGTGCAGCACGGAGCAGATTCTCTGTCTTTACCTGCCTCAGACATCCGATGAGTAATATCCCAGCACCTTGGTGCGAGGCAGACGCTGAGCGCAGCTCTAAGCACGGCACTGTTTACTTAAATTTCATCTGTGTGTGTGTGTGTGTGTGTGTGTATATATGTGTGTGTGTGTGTGTGTGTGTGTGTGTGTGCATGCATGCGTGCGTGTGTGTGTGCGCACATGTGCTTGCTTGTGTGTGTGATGCGCATGTGTGTGCGAGCATGCATGCATGTGAGAGAGTGTGTGCATGTGAGTGTCAGGGTTTCCGTTATCCGGTAGTTACTGGTTTTTGACTGGTAAAATTAATTAAAAAATGATAGATTAAAAACTTGACGGTCAAAATGTCCGGTAATAATGCTCATACAAAATGTTGTTATAACGAAAGGCTACCCCTAAACAGGACATTTGTGTTTTGACAGAGAAATGTGCTTATTTATGAGTTCAGCGAGCTGTACCCCGACTGGGCTTTGCCGCAGTGAAAAAAAGGAGAAAATAAAATGCTACCTGGTAGCCTATAGGCTACATTTGATGCCATGTAGGCCTAACCTTTTTTTACAGACAGGTTACAGATGTTTCCTAATAGCCTACATTTTAGCGGCTAATGTTGAGGTTTTGCTCAATCATTATTGTTCAGTTTGCTTAATCGTTACTGTTCATTAAATAGTCAAACTGATTTGTGGTCGTTGTCATTCTTTGTCAACCTAGGTGTACATTAATAGTTACATTTGTAACATAGACTGTTATTGAAAAGTGACCGGTAAGTTTCAAATTTGTCCAGTAAAATAAATTCTTTCCGGACCCTGGACGGGCAAGAAAAAATCCTAGCGGAAACCCTGGTGAGAATGTGTCTCTGCGTGTTGTACATGCATGTGCGTGCTTATGTGTGTGTGCACGCATGTGTGTGTGTGTGTGTGTGTGTGTGTAAGTGAGAGATGCTAATGCTAATTCACATTTCATGCATGCCAGTTTGAGATAATATCGTATCTCAAGTAACTGCAAAAGGGATCAGTCAAGCATTTGACCAGCAATCATACATTTTTCTTCAAAATTTGCAATGAAATATGAGCATTCCAAAAATATATATATATATTTTTTTTTTCCAAAATGTGGCCACAACTGCTGAGCTGACATGTAAACTCCCTCTGTCTCTCCTTCTGTCTATGAAAAGGACCGTAAATGTCCCTGGAATAACAGCTGCCAGTTTTGCTAACAGTGACCTCCGCCCAAAGCCCCTGTGTAAAGAGCCTGCTCTAGGGCAGAGATGAGAAGATGACCTTCCGGCTTGTTGGTATATCAGTGCCGGCTGACTGTGCAGAGTATTCTATAGCATGTTGGGCTGAGAGGGGAGAGGGCGATGCGCAGTAGCAGGCAGGCACTGCGGGTAGGGTTTTTCGGTGTCTGCCACGGCTGTTTTCCTGGATTCCACAGCCATGTGACTGAACTGTTCCCTTAAATCAATGTTTTTCACATGGCTGCAGATCAGCTGATTCACCCTGCACAAAAGAGCAACGAATGTACTCTGACTTTTAAAGGGGAAGTTTAAAGGGGGTGGGGGGGGTCCCTTTCTGGTCAATTTATTTCATTTATTCCTTGCATTACACTCGCTGTGTTACCCACAGCTATTGTGTTGTATGTGAATCATACAGTCTGTACTGTAGGCTGTATGTTACATGAGCACTTTATTTACAGCATGTCAATCTGTCAGTGTGCAGATTGTGCTGGTATTATCCAACAAGACAGCATCTATATTTAGGTAGCACTCTTCCACGTTGGTAGTCCATGTTCCCGCCCTGGTAATTAACCACTAATTAACACATTATTAAACTGTTATTACCATTTCATGCCATGCTGGCAACTTTAGTGCCAGCTTTGCTAAACACATCAGCTAGTGGTTTATAGCATCCATTGATGTTCAGTGACCATTCATGGGTCCTTTACAAGAGCTGAGTAGTGTTTTTAGAGAGTCAATGCAGGCGAGTCAATGTAAATAACAAACACTGCAAAACCATTCATCATGCTAATAAACCTACTAATGCTAATGTGTCACTAATGTTTAAATTGTTATTAATGTAAATGGCCTGTAATATACCCAAACATTTTACTCTGCTTTTCCTGGAGGCTTTTTTCTGGTTTTTCTGCAGTGGTGCTCTTCTCTATGGAAACTGAAGGAGATGCTGCCGGCTTTCTCCCTCAGTAGCTTGGTGCTGTAACCTGTCAGTGAGTGGGTGTGTGGGTGTGGGAAGGGCCCAGTGGGCTCCTAGAGTGGGCCTTTCTCTGGTGAGATCCCAGGTGCTTCTCACCTTTCTGACCGCGGTTCCCTCCAACCACAGTCAGAAGCCTGCCCGTCTGTTCCTGCAGCATACCAGATGGTGCATCCGAACAGCAGTGGCATTTTGCTTAACACCGTTCCTAATATTGGTGTAATTATTCTATCAAGAGGTGGATACAATTTGCATTTTAATTTGTTTGGCCTGTTTCTAACAGCCTAGACTGTCGGTGTTGTCGTAAACACCGGTGAGACGACTGAATAGAGAATGTGGAGTGTATCTCTGGATGTGGTGGCATTTGCTCAGTTCGGTGACCTTGATTGCTGTATTTTATTTGCGACTGTAATTTTGATTTTACTTTAGAATGCGGGCAGTTTCATTGGGACCTTAATTCCGGCGGTAGAACAGAAGCTGGCAGTGTTAACCCTGTAACCCATGATCTTTGACCCCATGACCTTTGACCCGCAATCTTTGACCTCTGACCTGTTTATTTTCTGCAGCATGCCCGGGTCTGGATCCCGGATGCAGAGGAGGTGTGGAAGTCGGCAGAGCTCACCAAGGACTACAAACAGGGAGATACGGCTCTGCACCTGCAGCTGGAAGATGGCACGGTGAGGGAGGCCCAGGCGGACTGGAGATCGGGGGGGTATTTTGGAGGCATCCCTAAGGGCACCAAGGGGGGGACGATGACATGATGAAAGGCAGCAGAAAGAGGTGTTCTGTGTCCCATTCAGACTTTGCTCTCTGATTGAGGTTGATGGAAAGGTGACTTTTTGGGAACAGGGTGTGTTTTCCCCCATGGGGAAGCCTGATTTTAATGAGATGTGCATTTATCTGCTGGTGCGCAGCTGGCCCGGACATGTCTGCGTGCTGAAACAGGTGAGGGAGAGATGCAGTGAGATGCCATGTTTGGTGTTCTTTATTCTGACGTACGTGTTTCTAGACCACAGGACTTCCTCATTTCTGAGTTGACTTTTATTGTAAATCGTGATAGAAATGTATGGAACTGGCACTGAAAGTGAAGCTCATAAAGGAAGTGTGATTATGCTCTGAGCCTTCCTTTAACTGAGGCACACACACGCGCACACACTCACGCACACACATATACATGCACTAATGCACACTCTTGCGCACATTGCATACACACACACTCTCATATGCACACGTACATACATGTATGCACAAACATTACACATACATACATAGTCACACACACACACCCACATTCACATTCATGCACAAACACACACATTCACAGACTCATATCTGTGAACACAAAAATGCATTCATACACAAGTATATACGCACGCATACACACAAATGCACATATATCACTTGTACTGCATGATGGGCACTTGGTTAGCCCCTGTCACAGCTTGCCACTCTCAGGCATAAATTAGAAGTGGAGGTGATCTGGGAATGTGAAGGGGAGTTATTCTTAGACTGATGGCCCATGAATATTGCATCATAGGCTGCTTTTGAGCAATTCCTACTGCTCTCATGCGTTAAATGACTACACTCAGTCCAGATACCAGCGTGTTGTGTCTGGCGTGCTGCCGTCTCTTACCCCATCACAGCTGGCCCTTGGACCACATGCAGCTTTCTCCAGCTTGCATTCAGTCTAAATGGACATGTCTGTCTTTCTGGATTCGTCCTGTGGTCTGTTCCCTTTCAGTCCTGGCACGGGTGATGTTGCGAGGTGTGTGTTCTCCTTACTCACACCTGGCCTGAGTTCAGGAAACGCACAGCGGGAAGGAGAATTCGGGGTGACAGGCTACGAGAGAGGTGTTGTGGAGGGGGTAGCCCAGCTCATTTCACTTGAGAGTCATTATCCATTACTAATTTGCATCTTTTGTGACCCACATATATACGCTGCTGTATAAAGATAGCAAGTGTGTCCGCATCATTTTATGCATAGAAACAAAGAGACATTTATTACCAACAGTAAACACGGTGAGTTTATACATACTCCTGAATTCAGAATATTATGCATTCAAGCATCTGATGCACTTGCTTCTTTTTACTCACTTTCAACATTCAGGCATTTGTCAGGAGGCACTCACTCCTTGAGATTTCATGGTGTCTTGATTTTGCTTCTGGTCTGCTATCTTGAGCTCACACCATAAAATTTCTATCAAACTAAGGTCTGAAGATTGCAGTAGCCAGTTCTAAATATAGATAATGCACTCAGTTAACCATTTATTTGGGGACTCGATGTGCTTTGAATTTGTATGATACTAGAGTGTCCATGTTTGACCTAAATTAAGCTTAGCTGAGGGAATGTGGCATTTCTAAATTGTCCTGGCATACATATGAATCCATTTTTTTCCTGAGTTTTGACATCCCTAGGACCCAATGTTGTAAAACAACCCAAAAGTAACTGGTCTGCAACCATATTTCAAAAAGGAAATGATGTTCTTATCATGAGCTGTACTTTGTGCTGCCAAATATGTCACTCATGAGTGTGCCTAGCAACTGCAATTTTGTTTAGTCTGACCACAAAACAGTGTCATCAGATTAAACACATTGTTGTGAAAAAGCAGTCCTGCTAAGATATCCACTGTTAGGCTTGACGTTTGTGATAATGGAAGGTACATTGGAAACTAACAGGTTCAGCTTCACACTTTTATGGATTTTTTTTGTAGCCATCACCTGGCATGTGGAGGTCAATGACCTTGAAATTTGCATGAAATTTGTGGATAGCCTTTTGTTATATAATGTAAATGGTGGTGTAATCTTCAGAACAATTGTCAATGTAAGTTTTAGTTTTTTTATAGGAATATTGATATATACATTTGTTTTATTTTATATACTGTATGTGTGAGTTACTAAAATGGTAGCATTGGCTGTCATCAATTCAGAGCTCCTAGTTTTAAGTACTCTTGTTCAATTTTTTTTTTCAGGACTTGGAATACAAATTAGACCCAACAACCAAGAACCTGCCCCACCTTCGAAACCCTGACATCCTGGTTGGGGAGAATGACCTCACTGCCCTCAGTTACCTCCATGAACCCGCCGTGCTTCACAACCTGAAAGTGCGCTTCATCGACTCCAAGCTCATCTACACCTACTGCGGTAAAGAGATTACTCTCTCTCTGCTCCATCTACACCTACTGCGGTAAAGAGATTACTCTCACTCTGATCCATCTAAACTACACCTACTGCGGTAAAGAGATTACTCTCACTCTGCTCCATCTACACCTACTGCGGTAAAGAGATTACTCTCACTCTGCTCCATCTCCACCTCCTGCAGTAAAGAGATTACTCTCACTCTGCTCCATCTACACCTACTGCGGTAAAGAGATTACTCTCACTCTGCTCCATCTCCACTACACTCTCACTCTGATCCATCTACTCCTACTGCAGTAAAGAGATTACTCTCACTCTGCTCCATCTCCACTACACTCTCACTCTGATCCATCTACTCCTACTGCAGTAAAGAGATTACTCTCACTCTGCTCCATCTCCACCTCCTGCAGTAAAGAGATTACTCTCACTCTGCTCCATCTACACCTCCTGCAGTAAAGAGATTACTCTCACTCTGCTCCATCTACACCTCCTGCAGTAAAGAGATTACTCTCACTCTGCTCCATCTCTACCTCCTGCAGTAAAGAGATTACTCTCACTCTGCTCCATCTCCACCTCCTGCAGTAAAGAGATTACTCTCACTCTGCTCCATCTACACCTCCTGCAGTAAAGAGATTACTCTCACTCTGCTCCATCTCCACCTCCTGCAGTAAAGAGATTACTCTCACTCTGCTCCATATACACCTCCTGCAGTAAAGAGATTACTCTCACTCTGCTCCATCTCCACCTCCTGCAGTAAAGAGATTACTCTCACTCTGCTCCATCTACTCCTACTTCAGTAGAGTGTTTCCTGTCACTTTGGACTTTGACCACAGTTATACCCCTGCTGTCCTTGTATTCTGAAAGCTCTTCTACGGGCTCTATTCAGCTAGAGCCTAAGCCAACTCTCAGTTTTATTTGGGATTTTATTATAAATTTCTCCTTCACTGCCTGTTGGCCTGAAGAGGAAACTGAGAAAAACACAAAAAATTGATTATAGAACTAGAGGTTATAGGGTTAATGGAAAGAGTGCTCAGTAGTTTGAGAGAAACAGGTGGAATCTTGTTCCCTCCACCAAATTAATAACTGTGAATGAGCCTAACTATAGTAGTAATGTGATATTCAGAAGAATTTAAAAAAGCTAGTTAGAGCCAGGTTGTTCGACAGTCACTTTTAAAAGGCACCTGAGATGAATGAGAAAATGATACCCAGGGAAAGTATTTGGTTGGATGTGTGAAGCGTTTATCAGTCTGGCTTGTAAGACCCACTTCTGCGGCTTTTACCAGGTTCATCCAACTAAATGCTTACTGGATTTTCCTGTACAAAAATGAATATCGATCTCCACTTTGACAGGCATGTCCATGTCCCCATGTTAAATGATGAAGTGAAAATGTATGGTAAAATGCTGATACACCTTCAGGGAATGGGCCCAAGTCATTTATGGGAATGCCTGTCTTTATTTGATGAAAACAAATTCTCTCAAGCCCTGTGAGGTCACGTATGTATGAATTCCTCCTGAATTCTTATTAGGTATCGTCTTGGTGGCCATCAACCCGTATGAGAATCTCCCCATCTATGGAACTGACATCATCAATGCCTACAGCGGTCAGAACATGGGGGACATGGACCCCCACATATTCGCAGTGGCAGAGGAGGCGTACAAGCAAATGGCCAGGTTTGTTTTTTCTGAACTTTTACACGGCATACAAATTTATTTGAAAACTGACACATCCCTGCTAAAAGAGGAGACTCTATACATTTACGCTCACTTTTGCTGTTCAGCAGACACCCCTGTGCAGGGCAACTTACAAAGAAGGTTACAGGAGTGCGTTTAATAAAGCAACAAGAACAATGAAACCTACATAAAACAGCAGATCTTTATATGTGTCAGTAGGTGCTACCGAGGTGCTGCAATAGATTTATGCAATACCACATACTCTGCATTAATAGTTATCGCATCAGTTTCATGATGCAGTGAATATGCAAGAAGGAAAGGATTTGTGACCTGTTCCTAATTAGCTCAGAACTCAGTTTCTTTCTCTAGTGTGACTGCTGGTGGATGATGTGAAGGAAAGGTTAATTGGTTATCAGGTTCCCGGCACGTTGCAGTGAAGCCAGAAACAGTCGTGACAGTTGTTTCACACTTTTTTTTTTTTGCCGAGGAGGCGGCAGCAGTAGCACCTAGAGGAGTCTGGGATATGTGAGCGTTTGTTTCCACGGAAAGACCTCCCCTAAGTGTGAGAGCCTCCTGCTTGCTGTGCGGAGGAGCATTTCTTCTGTTGCCAAAACAAGCGCTTTATTGCAAGCTTCGCTGAATGGCATTGATTCTCCTCCAACAGGCGTTCCTAACTGTCAGCCACCGGTTCCCTAACCACACAGTATTCCTTCCAAGTGCGAGCATGTAAAAATAGCACGTAGAATTCGTCTGCGTTTGCCCGGTGCGGGCTTCAGAAACGGAAGAATGTGTCAGAAATGCATATTGCTGTAGCCAGACATTCGAAATAACACAAGTGAGAAGAGTGAATATTGTAGTGTGGGTTTACATTAGACTCCATCACGTTACCCAATTTTCCTGTTATGTGTGAAGGGTTTCCCTGTTGGATGCATTTCTCCCATGAAAGCAAGAGTGTATATGAATGAATTCACAGGCTTCTTCCATCTGATCTCTCTGTCTATCTGGGTATCTGTCTGTCTGCCTGTGTATCTGTCTATTTACTCATCTATCTATCTATCTTTTTATCTATCCATCTGTCTATCTGTCTGTTTGTCTGTGTGTTTGTGTATCTATCTGTGTGTCTGTCTATCTGTATATCTGCCTGTATGTTTATGTTTTTGTCTGTCTTGTTTTATGCCCACCAGAGACGAGAGAAACCAGTCCATTATAGTGAGTGGGGAGTCGGGTGCTGGGAAGACCGTCTCAGCCAAATACGCCATGCGCTACTTTGCCACGGTCAGTGGATCCGCCAGCGAGGCCAACGTGGAGGAGAAGGTGCTGGCATCCAACCCCATCATGGAGGTGAGAGACACCTGGCAGCTGGCTCCTTTCTACAGGCATGAATTCCTACCCAAGCGTGCTTGTTGATGGTCACAAGCTACTGTATTGCGTCTTGTTATTTATATGTTGCGCTGAGGCAATTTTAAGTAAAGTAAGGTTGTGCCTTATTTTAAGAGGAAGTGTGATGGCAGTTTAAACACCTCCTCCGAGACAGTTCCCACAACCACTTGAAAAGGCCGCATATTTGTTTTTCTGCACTCATCCGGCAAGATTCTTCTTTGGTGCAGCACTGTATTGTCTCCCCAGTGAAGCACAATGCATCCTATAAAGGTTCCCGTTACATCAGTTATTAAGTCTGACAAAGTGATATTGCGTTCCTACTTGCCGTATCGCTTGTAGCATTATGTGCAGAAATGCGATCAGTGCAGCTTATTTTAGTTGTTCAGTGGCTTATGCTGTGCCTGGGAAAAGCCTTTATATATGGGAGATAAAACAATTAGGTTTTGCTATAGGCTAGGTTATATCGTCCAGTCTGAAAATCTGCTGTGTTGATCCTCTATCAGGTATTATCATATACACAGTATCTTATGATTTTTAGCTTGTTGCTTTTATTGAATTGATACAGACCCCTGGGTGCCTTTTCAGGCGTAGCTGCAGCCTTCCTGGAGTCTGTGTTTCCACCTGCAGTGAGGTTGGACGGTGGATGCTGGATGCTGAAACGTTGTACAGCAGGCTTTGTTATTGTTCGTGCTGTGGTGTTGAACTCACAAAAAGAACCGCAAAGCCTTCAGCTGCCAGCCTTTTCCCGCCAGCCGTAAACAGGCAGGATCTACAGAACATATGGGGAACCATAATGATGAGAATGACCATAGACGAAGAATAATAACCCCCCCCCAACCACCATTTCATCCGCCTGCTTCCTGTCAGATTGCCTTGGAACGCCTGGCGCTTAAGTGACCGTAAGAGATGAACCTGCTGGGTTGCTGTCCGAGAGCCAGCAGAGCACGCATGTGTCTGAGAGCGCAATGCCTCATGGGAAGGTGGAGGCAGGGAAGAGGAACCAGCTCCCCAGTGACTGGGAGGCTGACGCCCTCGTTCGCCTGCCTCAGAGCGCCATCGATTACATCATCCTACACCCCCCACCCCCCCCCCCCGTGCTGAACTAGGCCAGCGGGTGACTTTGAGCAGGATGATGGAGATCATTGAGATGGTTGGAATCACCAAGGCCCCTGTGTTAACATTTGCAGGCTGGATGTGGGCAGCCCTATTATGTGAGGTGTGTGAGTTTGTGTGTGTGTGTGTGTGTGTGTGTGCTGTGAAGGCAGCCAGGGCAGTGACCACTGTCTGAGTGAGGTGTCTAGATCTCACACGCTAGATTATGTAAGCTTGTACTGCCACTCCCCATTGTGTAATAAAGGGAGGGGGGGGCAGTTTGCATACCTGCTGATCTTCCTGTCTAAATGGGATCCTTTCTTAAGAAAAGGTGTGTCTCGGAGCTCAAGGCAGCATCCTGTGGATGGCTTTACCCTGCCGAAGTGAGAATCAAAATCTGTCCTTTTCGTTTCCTCCCCTGTCGGCCGCACAGCGCGGTCGTCGCAGAAACGGCAACAGCCGCTGAAACGGCGTGAGTTTGTCACTCCAGACAAACTGGCAGAGGAGAGCATCGGCAGTGCCCTGGGCTCCTTTCAGATCAACACAGATGACTGCTAGGGCTGCGTGGAGTGTACCCTTGTCATCGGATTCCCATTTAGACCTGTTTCAGACACACACACGCAGTGAGCAGATGAGACTGCTGTTGGCCCACAGCTGTTGCGTGTCAGCCCGAGCCCCAATGATGCAAAACAGCCAATCTGAGACCGGTTGTGTCTCATTTATCTAATTGGATTCTGTTCCCCAGGGTTGGGGGGCGACAGCCTTCTGTTTGTCTCCTGTAGGTGGTGGAGCCGGTACTCGCTGTCGTAGCTGCTGAATGAGTGCTTGTTGCTCTGAGAGGCCTTTATTTAATGCCAACACTGTCAGGCCGAACTCCAGGTCAAGATCTCAATCACACCGTTAATGGAGGGGATTCTTCAGAAACGCACACGGGCTAGATAACACCTTGGTTTGGTCTCTCCTGCTGGCTCATGTGTACTTTTATATACCTGACCTCGTATAGCTAAGATGTATGCTGTCTGGGATATCATATACCAGATATCATACCTGAAATATAATATACCTCATATCATGTACCTGAAGTTGCTGTATTGGCCCAAATGTGGACATCCCTGGTTATAAAATGATCCACCTTGTCATTGAAGAGAATTCGAAAACATAACAGAAATATATTTTATTAAAAAATGAGGCAGCTTTGGCAGTTAGCGGGGAGTGGAGAAAGATCACCTTATATTTGGGCCAATACAGCCCTTTTTTGGGGGAATCCAGTAAGGCAGCGAGAAACAAAATACTGAGCTGTTTTTGTTCTATGGTGTAGAACTGTAGCTCTGCCAGAACTATATAGGTGACTAACGGTAATTATTTTCAGATTCCTCTCACAGTTAGTAGTATTGGATTTTAAGCACTTTCCCCCACTTCATCTCTGGGTGTAAGAGGATCCGCAGTAATACTCCTTGCAAGCACAGCCCATCACTGGCCAGTATTTTACCTCTACACCCCAGGCCCCCCCAGACCTGCACTAAAGTGCTTAAGGAAAGGTACACGTCAGCTATCCAGACCCCAGCAGGAATGGGCCCTGAATGTGCAGCAGTCTGTCTGCACCCCCCCACACAAATCTGCCAGCCCAAGGCCTCGCGGCACTGTGAGACAGCATCCTGCCTCAGCGTTTGTTGACAATGCGGCCGATGTTGCCGGGGCGGGTTTCCGGGACTGAGAGCCTGGGAGAATCAATGGCTGTGAGAGAGCTGTGCACTCAGATGTTACTCTCAGGGGTCAACCGCAGTAAATATCATCTGACGCAGTGATTTACTCCAGCCTCCCTTTTTCAGCAGCAGGCTTTTTAATTATAAAGAGAGCTGTTCGGTCTCTGCGGAGTAAATTAGAGAAACTTGTTTTTTTTTTTGTTTTTTTTTTTTTAAAAATGACCGATCCCATAAATTCACATATCTGATCATTCTGTCTTAGGCCATTGGGAACGCCAAGACCACCAGGAATGACAACAGCAGCCGGTTTGGGAAGTACATCGAGATTGGGTTCGACAAGAAGTACGGCATCATCGGGGCCAACATGAGGACATACCTGCTGGAGAAATCCAGAGTTGTGTTTCAGGTAAGTTGCACAAGCTTGCACCAGCCTCCCTCGTTCCTTTTTGTCATAGATTCGTTTGAGCTTTGCATCGCGTAGCTCCTCGCAGCGCTCAGCAAGGCAGCAAAGCAGAGTGTGGTTTTCAGCCCTTTCTGTGAGTTCGTCCTGCACGTGCTCAGTTTGGAGAGGAGTTTCTTATTCCCACTGACCTGAGGTCAGCTGCCAGCCAGCTGCGTTCTCCCTCAGTGTTGGCAGGGAAGGTACCGAGATGCCAAGCCCTGCTACTCACTAATAAGCAGCAGTCCATATCATATTTAGCAAGATCAAGCATCAAACACAAGATGTGCCTCACCCCCCCCCTCCCCAAAACAAGAGAACCACTGTTCCCTGTTAATGGGGGACTGTTAATGACATTTGATGGCCGGTGTATTTATAAAACCAACGGAAATGTTGATTTTTCCCAGCGTTTAGGTCTGTACGTTTTTTCCACTCCGCGAGTCCGTTGAACTATACAGTGGAGGCTTCTGTTGGTTGTGTCCCACTGCTGGGAGCAGATGGGGGAGAGGTGCTCCTTTCAGGGTGGCTGTGTTTCTAGGTCAGAGCCAGGGTTTAGGCAGGGGACTGAACAGAGGAGGGGATTGATAGCGTGGAAAACAGTGTAGCTATGTGTCTGCGTGTGTAGGGGAAGTCTTGCTCCTTTGCCACCTGATTCAGGCACAGATGCATTGCTGTGCGATTTGCTTACAGCTCCCCTACAGTGAGTATTCATTCACCAGTAGAAGGATCTTGTAGTGGGCTGGGGGTTTCTGTAAAAAAACAGGGAAGTTTGCTAAAGAAATATGTAGTGTGCATTTGGACTCACCTCTATGGGGCAGTGTGAGTAGGGGTAGTTATAACCCTGCAGAGACTACTCTGGGCCACAGAGTGCATCTATAATAATAAATTGCATTGATGAATAGCATTGCCTTTCTTGGATGTCAAAGGAAGGGAGGAAATTCTTTAGCAAGTTACATAGGGGAATGATTAGATAGCCAAGTTACACGTCCTCCCTGGACATACCTTTTTCCTTTTTGAAAAGTACCACAGGTGATCCTTAATGCCCACAATGAGTCAAGACCGCTATTTTTAACGTGATGAAAAAGATGTAATCTCCTACAGCACAGTGTCCCTATCTTTGCACTGGGTCATTGGATGAATGCATCCTGCTGCCTCACAAACTCTACTTGCAGCAGCAATCTGGTTTTTCCAGGAAGTACTTACCTCCAAGCAATAACCAAGCCCAGACCTGCCTACCTTCAGATATCAAGCAGGAAATTGCTACAGGGTGGTATTAGTGCTGTCAAGGTGTGCCTGTACCACATATTGGAAAGTTCACTGTCAGTGAGTTGACATTTATGAAGTGGCATATATTCACTGCAGTATTGATCTTAACCCACAAACTGATGGATTCATTTTTTTTTTACATCAAGCCCTGGAACATTCAGAATTTTAACCATTTGTTTAAATGAGCAGTTGTCATTTTGCTATAATTTATGTATGAACATCAATCCTGATGCAACAGGAGAAAAGGCCGTAGTTTCTACCTGCTGTTTGATGGTCGAGAAGATGCAAGTTATGTTACTGATTGAGTTCGTCTTTGTTGCACAGGTATTTGAAACCGTGCAGTAAATCATACCAAGGGAAAGATTTGAAAGAGGCATTTGTCCTCTTTACACCCTTATCTTTTATTAAGACAGCTTCAGTTCCCAACAGATTGTAGTAAAAAAAGGAAAAAAAAAAACAAGTCAGTTAAAAAACAAGTCAAGATCTTTACAAGGAATGAGGATAATGCAGTTAAACATTTGCAGCCATGCTTATGTAAGACCTGTAAAAGCTGCTGTTGTTTGCGCTGTGGTGTAATGCAGATTCCTCAGATGCCTCCCTGAGTTAACCTGAGCGGAGGGATGAGCTGCTGGATTGTGGCAGCAGACCGTTCTGGATTGGTGAACTGTGAACTGGCACTGCGGGCCGGAACATGGGCGGAGGCCATCCACAATAAAAGGCCAACTAGGGCCGCCCCCCCCCCCCCACACACACACGCACACAGACACACACACACACACACACACACACAGACACGCACCTCCCCGCACATCCACAATGCCTTTGTTGTTTAACTACCAGCTGTCATGTGACATCCTCATCTAAATGGTCCTTGGTGTCGGCGTTTGAAAGCGAACCTCTGTGAAAGCATTTGGTCGGACACATTTAAGAACATTCTATTACGATGGCCCCAGAGTGCCAAGGTGTATTTTTAACCGCTTGGTCTTTGGAGCTTCCAGCCGAACGCTTTCCCTTAATTTTATTTTCTTCTGGAACAACTCTGGGGGTTTTTAAAGGCGGGTGGATAGCGGCAGAGTAAATACTAAGGTAATGGGGTTAGCTGGGGAGGAGAGAGAGAGTGAGAGCCTCCTAATATCAGCTGTGGAAGCCTTGGGCTAGGCCTTGACCTGCAGAAGTAGTGCTCTCAAGTATGCGGTGTGACTCAGACTTTTATTTTCCTGCTGAACAAGAACCACTTTCGCCATTCCTTCTCTCTTTCAAGGTCTTTTTTTTGTATTGAATGTGATCACCAGTCAAAAGGGTGAAGGAGAGGCGGGGGTGGGGGTGGAGTGAGGGGGGGTGTCTTCACTCATGGGCGAAATGGACTATGACAGAACCAGGGGAGAGTGCGAGAGGAGGCGGAGGGCCCAAGTCAATGCCCGCTCTGATACCCTGCGTCAGCTGGGGCGGGGATCCAAAAGGCCGCCGGAGACACCAGGCAGCCAGCCGTTACATGTGTGGTTTGAGAATTTAACGTTGGGTAATGATAGGTTTCACATGCTTTCTAACAGTAGTCTGAAGAACGTTCTGTCTTTTTTTCTGCTTCATTTCAGGCAGACGAGGAGAGGAACTACCATATCTTCTACCAGCTGTGTGCCTCTGCGCATTTGCCTGAATTCAAAGCCCTTAAGTTAGGTACGGTAGCCTTTTCGTATCTGTTGGAAAGGAAAGAGAGCTGCTTTCATGCTGTTCATAGGGGAGTTTTCACCCTTATGAAAATATCAGTGTTAGAGGTTTTTGAAATGTCAGTTATGTGTTTCTTGTGGAGGTTGCTTACTGGCTTAAGATGGAAGTTGATAATTTACTTTATGGTCCATTCCATTTCGAAACTTGAGAATAAACAAACACGTGAAACCAATCCATATGAGTCACATTTGCGGTAAAATCAATAAGTCCTCCTCAGGAGAAGACAGCATCTGGTTCTGAACGGACATGGGTTTCCTGTGCTATCACAGAGAGAATTGTCACGTGTCTGAGCTGCTGGATTGAGACAGCATCAGCTTGTAAAAGGTTCTGAACGGACATGGGTTTTCTGTGCTACCACAGAGAGAATCATCACATGTCTCCTGTGATCAGTGGGGTGACCAGGCTGATTAGAAGACTCCCACAGTGAGGAGACGGACACCTGCTTCCGTACCATAGAAACGCACAGCTGACGCTGTCAGAGCGCTGTCACACTGCCTCTCTGTTCTGCCAGCCTTCTGAACCCACTGACGCCCCAATAATGGGGGGGTGTTTCAACACAAACGGGCTCCTGTTGCTTGGCAACAGGGTATGGTTGCTTTAATGTTAGAAAACAACCGTTCTTGGGAGCCAACAGAGAGAAGATATTACTGGGTCAGGGGTAGTCAGATCCTGTTCTTGGAGGGCCACATTCCTGGAAAACTCCTTAATAGGTTTAATAGGACCTATTTAATAGCTCCTCCCACTTCTGAGATTCTGGTCTAAGCAGTGCTTGAGAGGACAAAAACTGGGCACCCGTGTAACGAGTTGTCTTCTGTGTCACTTCATCGCTATGGTTCAGAATATATTCTTTTTTAAGGCTAATCCCTGTGTCAGGGTCACACAAAATGTGCCATTGAATCATAGCATTTTGTGTTATGATGTACACAGTACAAGGATAAGAATTTGCTCAGTCATTTTGAACTCGTTACTACAGCTGAAGACATGAAACCAGATAACCTCAGATGCCATGAAAGTTCTGCGTGTGGATAGTGTGGCTGAGTGTTGTCTGCATCCCCCTCTAGGTAGTGCTGATGACTTCCACTGCACCAACCAGGGACGAAACCCTGTCATTGAGGGTGTGGATGATGCCAAGGAGATGTCCACCACCAGAAATGCTTTCACACTGTTGGGTAAGGAGTCCTACACCTGGTGGGTGTAGGAAAACATGTTGGCTGTCTTTTTCAAATTTTCTTATGATGTTTATTCCCTGTCTGGCAGTGAGAGATAAATAAAGACTGCTTACTGGTTGAAGCCTGTTATGCTATTATTTCTCGTTCGCCATAACAATGTATTTCCTTTTTCACCCTTTCAGGAATTAACGAGTCATATCAGATGGGTCTTTTCCAAATTCTCGCCGCCATTCTTCATCTGGGCAACGTGGAAGTGAAAGACCGGGACTCCGACAGCAGCAGCATCCCGGTAAAAAACAAAAAACAAAAAACACTCTATCCTAGTTTAGCACTTAATTCAGTATCTTGCTGACCCTTGTAATACTTCACGATAACTACTCTTAGCATAGGTATGCACTTATTTGGAAGTCGCTCTGGGTAAGAGCGTTTGCTAAATGACGTAATGTAATGTAAGTTCAGGCCTGGGTGTGTACCAAATGAGGATGCCGGCCACAGAACGGGCCATCCCGCAGACTGCACTTTGACATTTTTACACACACCTATTTTAACACCCCTATTTATATCACAAAGCATACCCAGACATGGGAGGTGTTAATTGGGAATGGACTTCAGTGGACTGCAGTTAATATGTAGATGAGTGATGGTAGAGGAAGTGGTTGGATGACCTCCTACCCTGAGTCAAAGGAGGAAGTTGTTCGTAGACATGAGGAGAAAGCTGTTGACCCCACACCCTAAAAAGACATCATAGAACAGGAAAAAGCGGATGAGTGACAGAGAGATGGAGAGAGTTGAGGAGGAATGCTGGAATGCGGAAGGACAGGTAGGTGGGGTTTTCATGCTTGCTGAAGAACAATTGTCTGGGCATTATCTGAATCTGAACTCCCTTTGATTCCAGCCCAACAACAGCCACCTGACGACCTTCTGTGACCTCATGGGGGTGACATATCAGGACATGTCCCACTGGCTGTGCCACAAGAAGATCAAGACTGCCTCAGAGACCTACATCAAGCCCATCCCCAAATTCCAGGCCATCAATGCCCGGGACGCCCTGGCCAAACACATCTACGCCAAACTCTTCAACTGGATCGTGGACAACGTCAACAAGGCCTTGCATTCCAGCATCAAGCAGCACTCATTCATCGGAGTCCTCGACATTTACGGGTGTGTCCCTGAGTGAGGAATGCCAGGCCTACCGAGAATAAGTACAAACTTGGCCAAACGTCCCAAGTGAAATCCTTCAGGATGTAGCATTTGGTCACATGAAGATTTAGCATTTTCATGAAGCTGTCCAGTGGGGGGGCGCTACACTTTGGTCTGGGTTGCTGCAGAGTTGCATGCGTGTTGCTCTTTATGTTAACGGTTCAGTAGATTTTTGTGTTGAAAGGAAGTGGTTTCACAGCGGAGGAATCTCCATTTCCTTCCACATTTTTTTTTCCCCATTGTGATGTCAGCACAAGACATGCCCCCTCTCTAACGGATTGACAATAAATACCGTGTCAGTTTCTAATTCTCTGCAAAGAGGAATTTCCTGTGTCCACGTCACATCACATCATGAGCAGGTCACTGTCCTGTACCAATAAAGCCATTTATGTTGCATTGAAGCTTTGATATTTCTCAAAAACTTTTTAGTTGAAATTAAGGATAGTGCATTGCCTGTGTGAATTAATTTTCTGCTTATGAGACACAAGCCAGCTTAGAGTAGAAAGAACAGACAAAATGATAGCTCAGTCAAGTCTGTGGATACTGTATTTAGCCATTTAAGTGATCAAGAAGAGTATTTAAAGAATGAGTAACGACAATTTGACTAATATCTTCTGCAAACTGAAGATGGAGAGGTGGAGCAGTGCATTCTGGGCTTTATGTGTAAATGAAGTGGGGTTTAAAATAACAAAGATTTCAAATTAGTTTGTATCCCTATTCTTGTAGTTAGAAAAATGAAGATTATGAGAAGAAGATGATATGTATGTTTTACTGTGAAGTTGGTTATTAAAGCTCTAAATCCACAAGGCACATTGATAGACATGCTAACAGTTGATGCTGATGGCAGGACATGCTAGCGTCCCCTCTTCATTCATCACCAGACTACAGTGTTGCATTTCACATGCAAATGTTGATTGTTTTTTTTCCCCCGCCAGGTTTGAAACATTTGAAATCAACAGCTTTGAACAGTTTTGTATTAACTACGCCAATGAGAAGCTGCAACAGCAGTTTAATATGGTGAGAGTTTTATACAACCTTTTTGAAGTGAGTTTTTCCAGTCTCTGCCTGCTGTTAAAAGAAATGGTTGATATGCTGAGTAGTCATGTGTCACCACCAGGATGGCAGTCTTTAGCCTCTGCCTTTAAGCATTTGCTGCAGTTCAGTAACTCTGCATGCTTTGAAAATGTTGTCAGGCAGGTTGCAGCACACAAGCATCACCAGTGCAGAAATAATTTGATAACAACAGGTTTACATGTGTCTGGAAATTCTGATTGTATTCAGCAGTTTGTGTCACAGTGGAGTTTAGAAACATGTTGCTATTAGAAATGGGGCATTTTCCATTTCCTTGAGCTTAGCCTATGAGTTGTGTACTGTAAGTTTAATATTACACAGTGTGGGACACTGTCTGTAATAAACAGCAAAGGGCAATAATGGATAGTTGTCCTGTGTGCATGCAAATGAAATGGAGGAATGCAAAGGAATATTAATTCTGTATCCACTCTTGAGCAAAGCGTTCCAGCAAAGGACCAGCAGCGTCATTGTTATGTTAAATATTGGACCTTGAGTGACAGGCAACCCTGAGGCTTCACTTGTTTGGGGTCTTGAGCTTGTGCGGACATGGCTATCACCTGGGGAGGTTGTGGTCCATGACCTTATTCCCTGATCTTTCAGCACGTCTTCAAGCTGGAGCAGGAGGAGTATATGAAGGAACAGATTCCATGGACCTTGATTGATTTCTATGACAATCAGCCCTGTATCAACCTGATAGAGGCCAAAATGGGGGTACTGGACCTTCTGGATGAAGAGTGCAGGGTATGGTTCCAAACACACACACACACACACACAGAGTTGACCATTTATCTGGGTATGATATATCTTATGTCGATGGTAGTTTCTGTTGCCTTTTAGTCGGTATTGGCAGGTTGTGTATTATTGATACTGTATCTCAGTTTCTCTGCCTGTGACCTCTCCTGCCCTCTCCAGATGCCCAAGGGATCAGATGACAGCTGGGCACAGAAGCTGTACAACACCCACCTGAAAACCTGCCCACTCTTCGAGAAACCCCGCATGTCCAACAAGGCCTTTATCATCCAGCACTTCGCAGACAAGGTTGGTGTGGCTGCATATTTTCCAGTTTGCGGACATTTCTCAGGTGTATTCAACCGTGTCATTTTTCCATTCTTCAGCAGGGCTGATTATGGAGGCCTCTGTGCATCACGAGTTTAGAGGAGACGAGTGTGTCCTTCCTTTTTCACCATTTTTATGCTCTCTGAAGTACAGAGGATTCCAGGTCACATTGCTGCTGTAGTCTCTGTTTTGGGAGTACTGTTCATTGGTCTTTAGATCAATGGTAAAGCCTGTTTGGCTGTGACAGTGCTGAGCATCACTCACACTTTCTGGAAGAGTCAGGCCCCCAGACCCAGAGCGGGTCTCATCATCAACGCTCTTCATCTCTCTCTCACTCTCCATGTGGGCTATGAATCTGGGTCACCTGATTTGCAAAATGATTTTTTTTTTTCTTTTTTTTTCCCTCTTTGCTTTCTCATCAGGTGGAATATCAGTGTGAAGGATTCCTGGAGAAAAATAAAGACACTGTTAATGAGGAGCAGATCACTGTATTGAAAGCAAGCAAGGTTTGTATTGTCTGCAATCACACTGTCCTCTGTGGCTTTTGTGGAATCAGTGCTTGTCTACAAATCTGAACTGGTATGAATGAGAGACAATGTCCTGATTGGTTCTCAGTAGGAAAGTTGTATTTCAGACTTTTAATTTATTAATCTTTACATATTAGGATTCATAGCAGTGTTATTTTGACAGGAAGCATCCCTTTAGTACCGGAGCGTTGAAATGTGTATTAGTGTGAATCCTGCCTGATTCAGATGCATGACCTCAAAAGCGGCTGCCGCACTATAAAGGTCAAGGGAAACAGCACCATCTGCTGTTCATTCTTAATTGTTGTTGCAGTAGGAAGTTGCTTTTACTTTACCTCAGTATGAACAAGGCAGCATGCAGAAACTTTCTCTTCTGAAGAATTCACAAACTTAGGCATTCACCCTTTTTGTGAGCTGAGACTTTCATAAGACCTTGACATCAAAGGTATGTGTGTGAAGTTATGAATTGTGCCTAAAGAAAGGTATTCAGTGTATGGTATGTAATGCATTTCTGAAATGCATTGTATAACAAAGGTGCTGATACTGAATCCATGGTTTAGGAATTAAACTTTACAAATTAAGGGGTGAATTAAACTAAGCTAGCTAAGAACTCAGTAAGATGTTAGGTAAGGTAATTGTCTGGCTAAAACTAGACTTCTCTTCACACTAACTTGAATAAGACATAGTCATACATCTTGTTAGCTTGCTTGCAGAGCACATTACCAACTGTTCAAGTGTACAATAATGCCTTCACTCCCCCTGCTAGGAAACAATTCACTGAAAACCCATTCAATCATTATTGAACGCACCTCCCACCAAGAGACCGCTCTGACTTGGCATGTCAATTCTTTACTTAAATAAGGTTTTTGATTGTTGAAAGAAGCCAATTAGATTGATTAATTAATTCTGAGGACCTGCACCAGTTAACAGTGTTTGTGTGTGTTTAGGCAAGACTTTCAATTCAACTGACCACAGTCCCAGCAAGAGCCACCAACTGGATGAATATAGGCTAACATTGGCTAACCGAAAAACATGTAGCTGTCAGCTTTTAGCTGTCAGATCTACATAAAAATGATGAACACGTTGTTAGAAAAAAAATGAGGGACCAGAAACATAAGCTGAGAGAGTTCTCTCAGAGGGAGAAACAGGAGTTCCAGCCATCAGTATTGTGTAACGTATTCTCTGATCGCTTTATTCAAGGTGCAGACGTAGCCATGCACAGTTAGGATATAGTTAGATGATGAAAGTGTTGGTCTCTAGCTAATGTTAGCTGTGCTACCGTAGAGTCGTAGATGGCTGACTAGCCTCCCAGTAATTCAGTTCAGTTGATAGTGTTTTGGAGTTTGGCAAGATAGTATTATAACTGGCAGTCTCCGTCCTTAGCCAGCTGCAATGCGAGGTGAAATGGAAACAAGTTATTTCTCCTCCTCTTTACTTCAGGCAGACTGACCTTCCTTGACGAGCGTGATAAGCAACTCTCAGACCGGGCCTCCTCTCTTAAATTGAGAGGCAACGGCACTCCCTGTAATCCCGACAGCAAGCTTGTCATGCCAGCGCAGTTACAAGATATCAGTGAGCGAAAGAAAGGTCTACTGCAAGGCAGCACGAGTGAAGTGCAGCTAAAGGTCAGCTTTCTTCTGCACTGATTGGTTGTGTCCTGCAAACGGGTGATCAGCAGCCAGTCATCAGTGAGGCAGAGGAGGGTGAGGAAGAGGCAGGTGCTGCGTGTCACCCAGAGACTTATAAAAACAGGAAACATCAGGATCTCGAAGAACAGGGCAAGTGCTCCGAAATATCAATGATGAGTGGATAACTGGATAACTTGGATGGATACACTTCTGTCAACCACAACACCTTATTTACTACACAGTAAACTACAACGTGGTTAACTACTACACAGTTAACTCCTTACGGTGGCTGTTGAATAGGAGGCCACTCCATTTTCTCCCTCTCTCTCTCTCTCTCTCTCTCTCTCCTCTCTCTGTCTGTCTCTCTCTCTCCTCTCTCCTTTCTCTGTCTCTCTCTCTCCCCCCTCTCTCTCCTCTCTCTCTGTCTGTCTCTCTCTCCTCTCTCTGTCTGTCTCTCTCTCTCCTCTCTCTGTCTCTCCCTCTCTCTCTCTCTCTCCTCTCTCTGTCTCTCTCTCTCTCTCTCCTTTCTCTGTCTCTCTCTCTTTTCTGCTCCTTCTGCTCCCTCTTGTGGTGAAGCTGCTCCTTGTGTCAAAGCTCCCACTCTGTGAAATGAGAGTCATGATTGTGTTTAAAATTTATCAGAGGAGTGTTTTCTTATTGCTTGTGGGGGGTGTGTCAAGTTTTCCTCCAGGCTGCCATTGCAGTTTGTAATCTAGAAGCTGAATGTTTAAGGGTGTCTGTTCATCAGAGTGTCCAAGTCCTTGTGTTGTTCATTACTGAATATTCATGGTAAACAAAACCTCTTCCTAGCCCATCCGCTCTGTGTGACATTCTTTTATAGAGAACAGCTTTGTAAATGGGTCTGGCAGAAACATTGTGCGGTAAGGGTTTGAACAGTGTTTAGCTAACCCATAACATATGTAAGCTTTCTGCCTTCACTTCACTGATTGAGTCTGATAGTTAGTGCTTTTTTTTAGAATTGTTAACCTGGATTAGAATAATTCACCATTAATACCAAATATTAACGTGAAGAAACAAGGCCATTATACACCCAGCCATGGTTATTTTTTTTTCATTTTCCATGCCATTGTATACAGTAGTACATGCCTAGTTGCTACTGTGCGTTTTCCTCAGTTTAGACCCTGTGACCTAGCTACCTCGGACCAGCGCATTTTGGTTATGGTTTAACCTGAGGCAATCAAGATGTGGAAAGGGTGGATTTGTTTCTGGAATTTGATTCTTTTTATTGGGAAGATGGCCAAACTGTTAGAACGACCATCTAAAGCGTCCTTAAATTCTTTCAGTATTGACTCTAGGACTTCAGATATATCAAAGCTCAAAAGCTTTATGCTGTCTGCATGCACCTGAGCCTTGTCTCTTTTTCATTGAGGGTGTGCTGATGATATTTGGTAGCTAGGTTGTTTACTTTTTTTCCTTGTTTGTTTGTGTGAAAGTTAAGGGTGTTGTATGCATTATATAAAGTCAAGTATATCTTTATATAATTTGCACTTTGCATTTTTAATTTTATTCTTCTTTTTTGTTCATTCCTCCACTCCTTGGTGTTTGTTGTCTCCCCCTCCTTGACAACCCTTGTTCTGCAGAAGGTAAAGCGGTGCTTTCACGTAGTGCGGCCATGTTGGTTCACCTGCTCTCTCTCTCTCTCCCTCTCTCTCTCTCTCTCTCTCTATCTCTAACCCACTCACCGGGCATGTGCCCCACCCTCCATGAGTATCTGCATCGCCATGGTTACTGAGCTGTTTGGAGGCACAGGTGGTGTTCATTTGGATGGAGCCAGCAGGTGCAGCCGGTGCAGATTCAATGATCCTTACTGTGTCGGGGTTAGGCTTGTATTAAGAAAGGCCTTCACATGTATTTTGTTTGGGTTTGGACCCTAAAGTCTGAATTTTCCAAACCACTGTAATGTTACAATGTGGGTCATACAATGCCTGATACATCATCTGTGTGTGGAAGCAAGTAAAAGGAGCCACTGTGGAAAAGTTACTTTGGTAGTTCATTAATACTTATGGAAATTTCATATTTTTGCACCATGATGGGAAGTCCCCATTTATGTGTTTGTGACAGTGGACACAGATGGTTAAATCCATGTACCCATACAGCATACAGGATTTGTGTGGCATCTGCTTTAAATCCTTTTCCCCTAATGAAAGAAACTGCGGAGAATTAAGGACTGGTTAGAACTAGAACACAGAACACGGAACTTTTCTGATGAAACTCTCAAAATTCCGCATTCCCACTTGCATCATGCTACGGTTACATGTTTACGTGTGCCACATAATTAGGAGGCGGGCAAGTCATCAGAGTTCTGTTCAGATTCTGCATCCTTATTTGAACACACCCTCATTCTCTCAGCCCTCTCTCAGCCCCTCCAGGTAGGGCATTGAGTACATCTGAATCTGCTCAGTTGCTGTGCGGGGCGGATCCCTGTGAACACAACCACGTTGTGAGGGTGCATGCCGGCTAACGCGATACCTGGGTTTGGGTGGGCGGGGTGGGTGGGGGTGCTGGGGTCGGGGTGGTAGAGGGCTGCCAGCCTGTCCCTCAGCATGTCGTGGCTGTCCTGCTTTACGCTGCTGAGAGGATAAAAAGCATGTTGCTGAAGCAGTACAGTACAAAACAAAAGTAGTGTTGGGTCCTCTCCGATCATCTATGTGTGGTTATGCTGTTGTCTCTTGTAGGTATAATGAGCTCCTGAAGGTTTCTCCGTGTTTTCTATCTAACAACTTAATGATACTCTTCCACTGTCTCTAACACTTAACACGACAAACTGGTTTGAGACAGTGCCTACCGTCTTTTCTCCTGTTTATGATGACAGTATTGTATATTGTGGAAGAAAACCTGTATCTCCCACGTAGCGGGGGCCGGGGGAGGGTGGGTTGGGTTGTACAGACATGCATAAAATGACTAACTTAAAAAATATCAATGACTCGTTAACAAAATGAGATTGGAAGTTACAAAGTATAGACAGTCATTTGTAGGATAGCGTAATAGCATAGAATAGTTGATAGACTAGCTGGTGATTGGTGGTCTGACCCATACATCATTCCTGCTTGCTGGAGCAGTTTGACCTGCTGGTGGAGCTGTTCCAGGATGAGGACAAGGCCACAAGCCCGACAGGTGCGCCCCCTGGTGGCCGCACCAGACTCAGCGTCAAACCGGACAAGACCCGCCCTGGCCAGTCCAGCAAGGAGCACAAGAAGACAGTGGGACTGCAGGTGAGGAGCATTTCCTGACTATCAGTGATAACTCAGTCTGTAGGCTGGAGAAGTTCAGCTGGGTGAGGGGACGCTGTGGACTGTGCTGTGCGGTGATTGGTTAAAGTGCACGCTCCTCTCTTCTGTTGCAGTTCCGGAACTCCCTGCACCTGCTGATGGAAACGCTGAATGCCACCACTCCCCACTACGTGCGCTGTATCAAGCCGAACGACCTGAAGTTCCCTTTCACGTGAGCGGGCCTTCAGTTTCCTCTTTTTCCTCTGCTCTGGTCCACCAGGCGTGCTGAGGTCAGCCAGTCAGGGCCAGCCATGGGGGGGGGGGTTGGTGTGGCAAGTGAGGAGGAGTGCTCGGTGTCTCTTTTCAATGCAGAAATACCTCTGTACCACACAGCGCAACCTGGGCAATATCTCTCTTTACAAATGCTGCAGAAGGATATGACCTAAGATTATTTTCCAGGATATTTGTACTGGTTGAAATGATGTTCCCAGAGGTCTAAGGCAGATGGGGTGTGATTCTCCCCACAGGTTTGACCCCAAGAGGGCAGTCCAGCAGCTCAGAGCCTGTGGTGTCCTGGAGACCATCCGGATCTCAGCGGCTGGCTTCCCATCCAGGTACAACTTCACCTAGCCACACCCACTTCCATTCACCCTTATCACACTACCCATCCAGATCCATATCATCCTAGCTGCTCCATACCCTCCCACCCTTGGATCTGCTCACGCTTATAGGCCACAGCAGATGATGAGTCTGCTCCAGTGTGTTTTAATGCTCCACTGTCACCCTGGCAACAGGTGGACCTATCAGGAGTTCTTCAGTCGTTACCGGGTTCTGATGAAGCAGAAGGACGTGCTGTCAGACAAGAAGCTCACCTGCAAAAACGTTCTGGAAAAGCTGGTCCAGGTAGGAGGGGAAACGGGCTTCAAGCAGTGCCCGGCAAACCAGAAACCCACAGGGTGAATTCAGACCTTTGATCGATAAGTTAATTAACTGTTGCATAGTGATTTTAATGAGCCAGGATCTGCGAAAATCCATCCTGTGGATGCGTGCACATTCTCACCTTCCTCTGAACACTGTGTTAGCTCTAAGTGCCTCACTGAAAGCATGAGGCTTTTTATGGCAAGTACCGTGTATTTGGCAGATCCATTCGAGTGCTCTCAGATCTGCTTGGCTCACCCACTATCTGTACACTCAATCATAGCAGATGGCATCAAAAGCTTTGTGACAACACAGGGAGCTCTTTAAAACCTGTGAATCTCTCTCAACTGCCGATTTTCAGAGGTTTGGATATGCAGGTTTGGTAGCTGAGATGGAACGGAGACCACTCAGCAACACAGCCAGTGGGGTCTCTCGGATACGAGAGTTTCAGAGGCCGTACTGAGATTTAATTAACTCATGCCTATATGATCAGGCTGGTGCAAAAAATGCAAATAACCTTGTTGCATTGCTAATACGATGCTCAACCCTTGCAATCCCGCTGTCTGCAGGACCAGGACAAGTACCAGTTTGGCAAGACCAAGATCTTCTTCCGCGCGGGCCAGGTGGCCTACCTGGAGAAGCTGCGAGCAGACAAGCTGCGGGCGGCCTGCATCCGCATCCAGAAGACCATCCGCTGCTGGCTGGTCCGCAAGAAGTACCTGCGCATGAAGAGCGCCGCCATCACCATCCAGAGATACGTGCGGGGATACCAGGCCCGATGGTGAGGGGAAGGGCCTTCCCGTCCCGCCCTCTTCAATCAGGAACCAATCACGACTGCTTATGCTTTACTCAGAGTCCTATCACAGCTGTTCTTCAGCTTCAGTCGTCCAGTAGCAACTTTGTCAGCTGCAGTCACGGCTGTCCATGCCAATCACTAGTAGATGATCAAATACGTAAACAATTAAGAGAGAAAACTCTGTCTTGTATCGTGTACACTGGTGGGAAAATTCTGTAACTACATCATTTTTGTCCGCTCTAAAACTGTTATTTTGGGGCAGCTCTCTCCAGAGTTTTGCTCTGGTGAACAGATTGACCAGCCTGTTGCAGGTAGAGCTCACTGGTGTTTGCTGTTTCAGAAAATGAGGTGTGAAAAACAAGTGCTTGTTCTTTGACCTCTCTCTCTCCCTCTCTCTACTCTCCCTCCTCTCCCTCCTCATCCTCTCCCTACTCTCCCTCCTCTCCCTCCTCATCCTCTTCCTCCTCTCTGTCCTCTCTCTCCTTCCTCATCCTTTCCCTCCTCTCCCTCCTCTCTCTCCATCTTCCTTCTCCTCTCCATCTTTCCCACCCTCTCTCTCCTTCCCATCCTCTCTGTCGTTCCTCTCCCTCCTCTCCCTCCTCTTCCTCCTCTCTGTCCTCTCTCTCCCTCCTCATCCTATTCTTCCTCATCCTCTTCCTCCTCTCTGTCCTCTCTTTCCATCTTCCTTCTCCTCTCCATCTTCCCCACCCTCTCTCTCCTTCCCACCCCCTCTCGCTCCTCTCCCTCTCCTTCGTTCTCCCCTCCCGCCTCTCAGCCTCGCCATGTTTCTGCGTCGCACCAGAGCCGCCATCATCATACAGAAGTTCCAGCGCATGTACGTGGAGAGGAAGCGGTACCGCCGCCAGAAGGCCGCCGCCCTCATCATTCAGTGCATCCTGCGGGCCTACATGGCCAGGCAGCACTACCAGGCGGTAAGGCACGCGAACGGCGTCACACGGCAGCTTACCCATCATGCACCTCTACACAGCTGAGTGCTTACTGGGTCAGCTGTGTGGGTTGAGTACCTTGCTCAAGACACCAGGAACCAACAGCAGACAGGTCTGGACCTAGCAACACTCCCAGGAAAGGGTTATAAGCCCTGCTGCTCACCTCGGCACCACACTGTTGCCATTACCGTGTCTGATGTGGCTTCTTCTGCTAATGGTGATGGCGATAATGGACTCAATTTATGTAGCGCCTTTTTCGGATCTTAAAGTCCTGAAAGAGTTAGGGGTCCTTAATTTTGGTGATTGTAATGACCTGAGAGGTGCCTGTTACATGCTTTCTTGATTAGTCCCTTTAGGTCAGACCGTCCCACATGCTCTGTTCTCAAAGAGGAGTGGAAAGACAGCACATTATCTGAAAGCCCACCTCAAGGTTTAAATTGCCTAAGCGGCCCCAGCAGACTATAACTCCTGACGTCATAACAGTGTGCATCGGCCATTAAAACTAAGGGTTGAACTGATTGTCAGAGAGAACCAGGTTGTAATTTTGTTCAGGGGGTTTGGGAACCCAGCTTCTTGTTTCCACACTATAAGTGTCATTGTGATTAAGGCACCTCCTAAATCAGTGTCCTCACTGCGCAAGAGCATGGGCCTGACACGTGCTTTCAGAGAACAGATGGATGGCTAGCCATTAGCTTTACACTGACTTGAAGTGTTAATGACAGTGTGCTAATTGTCATTGCGAATTTGTCATTCCAAAAGGGTAGATGCATTGTTCCCATTGACTGTTGTGTAACCTCATTTTACAGGACAAGAAAGCTGTCAAACATAAAATTTAGCAACTATATTGGCATCTGTACCTCAGTTTAAAATTAACACACCCTGTCCCTCCATGAATCACTGGAGGCATGAGACATGTCGATCTCATATCACTTTCAGTCCTGTGAACCCAGTGTGGAAGTACAGGCTGCCTGGATGCCAGGGGAAGGGTCTGACTTTAGGCTGAAATCTTAACACAATGAGTGCCTCAACTCTGTGGTGGCAAACTAGCCATCTTGCATTTTAATGCATGCACCATTGTGAGGCATAGAGGAGTGTTAACGTGACTTTGAGCCAGCAGCCTGTGAATTCAGGGACTGCCCCGCTGACAGACAGTGGCAGCTGTCTCTGGTCGCGGCTCTCTCTCCCTCTATCTCTCTCTCTCTCTCTCTCTCTCTCTCTCTCTCTCTCTCTCTGTCCTGGTCTGTTGTGTGGCTGTGGGTGGGTCACTCACCATGGCTTGGGTGTCAGTAGGGAGAGAGCCAGTGTGTTTTATGAAAGGCCGAATCGCGAGATGACCCGGAGAAGAAAGGTCTGGAGAAACCCACGCTTCGCACCTTTCACAGTTGGCGACTGATAGGGAGTTCGTTTTTTTTCTCTAACCCCACTCCCTCCCCCCCCCCAATCTCTCTCCTCAGCTCTTGCGCGAGCACAAGGTGGTCATCCTTCAGAAGAACGTGAGGGGCTGGCTGGCCCGCTGCTGGTACAAGAGGACCCTGTCCGCCATCATCCACCTGCAGTGCTGCGTGCGGCGCATGCGGGCCAAGCGCGAGCTGAAGAAGCTGAAGATCGAGGCGCGCTCCGTCGAGCACTTCAAGAAGCTCAACATCGGCATGGAGAACAAGATCATGCAACTGCAGCGCAAGATCGACGAGCAGGTGCGGCTCCCGCGGCGACCCGGAGCACGGAGGGGGGGGCATCCGTACCCCACGCCTGCCTTTCCTTACTTTTGGGTTCATCCCTAATGCCGATACTGTTAGAAAGTAGATGTGTGTTTGCTTAAACTAGAAAAAAAGGCAGTTCATGAGTAATATTATTTTGCGCTATAGACTATGCTTTGTTGGTTAGAATTAGTTACAGTTACCTTTATTACGATTTGTCTTTTGGCAGACTTATTGCTATAGTCACACCATACAGTTACACTTATAATTTGACCTTTGACAAAGCTGTAAATAATTAACTTTAATAAATGGTCAGGGAGTGACCCTGCTGTTCTTTGAGTATTTTTAGTTTCATTCAGCTTTTCCGGCTTCCATTTTGCTCTTCTCTATCAAAATGTTTCGCTGCGTATCAGATTGTGAAAGTGCAGTTTTTGTGTGTTGTGCTTAGCTGATGTTTCGTTAGCCAGTAGCTTCACAGAGTCCAGGCAGTTTATAGACACTGTCACCCGTACCCTCTGGTGGATTTCCCCCTCTCTCTCTGCCTGTTGGCATGTGTGGTGTAAATCTTTACCAGGCCCGCGTTCTGCCAGTACAAACACAGACAGGGCCATGGTATGTTGGAAGAGCCCCCCGAGGCATTGCTCAGAGTAACAGCCATTATCGGGGGGGTGGTGGTGTGTCTCTGCAGAACAAAGAGAACAAGGCCATGAGCGAGCGTCTGAGCGGGCTGGAGATCTCGTACTCGGCGGAGAGCGAGAGGCTGCGCAGCGAGGTGGTGCGGCTGCGGAGCTCGGAGGAGGAGGGCCGCAACAACGCCAACCGCGTCACCTCCCTGCTGGAGGAGCTGGCGCAGCTCCGCAAGGAGCTGGAGGCCACCCGCAACGAGAAGAGCGTGATCGAGGAGTGGGCCGAGACCTACCGCGACGAGATGGAGCAGGTGGGCGGGGGGGGGGGTTCCAGGGTGTTCGTGGTGTCGCCCCTTACCTGCGAACACCCGTTAAAGCAGGGTTGTTGTCTGTTGTGCACCTTATGACCAGATATTCCCCCCATACTTGTATTCCTCTTATATGCTGAAGAGTTGCAGCTCACCATCAGTTGTAGAGTTGATATACGATGCTCCGAGCGCTGTACTCCAATGCCCGTGGTATGTGCGTGTCACGATTTAGGAGCCAGGGGACACCAGTGGAAGCTTGATACAAGGTTGGCAGAGAGACAGGTGTCGGCCAGCAGGTGAGAGCTGCACCTGTAGTGGTGATAGACATAGGCCCCTGTGTAGATTGGGGAATAGAGTGGTGAACTCTGGGGAAACACCCTGACTAGTCATTCCAGTGCTTTTGGTAGCAGAGTGTTGGTTGCCTGTGTCGGGCTGTGGTCTCCCTCAATCTAGCACAGTTTCTTCTGATGTTCACAGCTATGAGTCTATAGTAACCCCGCAGGAGAGATGCTTGTGTTGAAATGTTGACTCCCCGGGTGTTGTGGACGGGACAGATGGATGGTGCAGGGTTGGAACCGCGGCTTAGGCTGGAATGTAACTCTGTGCTGTCTGCTTCTCGCAGATGGTGACAGAGCTGAAGGATCAAAACAACCTACTGAAGAGCGAGAAGGACGATCTGAACAGACTGATCCAGGAACAGAGCCAGCAGATGACGGGTACATGTTCCCCCTCGGACTCCCCCAAACATAATTCAACACGTAACTCACCTGATAAATGTCTTTCCCCCAACTTGGTTGGAGTGTCATAGTATTGTTTTAGCTCTGAACAGCCTGCGAAAATGGTTTAAGTAGGTTCTTAGCAATACTCAGCACCAGTACACAGCACAGTATCTACCAAAGTCCACTGAAAAGGGGATTATAGTTGTCCAGCATGTCCAAACCATTTCTGTCAGATATCCATCGCGGTAGAAATTTCCGCTTTGTGGGTGCTTTACCCCTGCCCCAACCTTCTAACAGAGAAAATGGCCAAGGCTCTGCAGGAGGAGACCAAACAGCTGGAGAACGACCTGAACGAGGAGCGCTCACGCTACCAGAACCTTCTGACCGAGCACCTGCGTCTGGAGGAGCGCTACGACGACCTGAAGGAGGAGATCACCCTGACTGTGGTGAGAGGCCTGGTCTCAGTCCCCTAAACCTCTGCATTCTTTCGTATATGTCACATAAGTGCATGTTTGCTGATGATTATTATTATTATTATTTTCAGAGGCTGGCAGACCCCTTGGTCCGTTTTAGCTGCTAAAGAGTTGTCGTGGCTCTGTTTTGTCTTCTTTTCAGCATGTCCCAAAGCCAGGCCACAGGAGAACAGACTCCACCCACAGCAGCAACGAATCAGAATGCACCTACAACTCGGAGTTCGCCGAGTCAGAGGAAAGCTCACGTGGAGGAGAGGTGAGGGGCATGACAAAGGGATTGACAACCTACCTTTCCCCTTCTGAACGCAGAGTTCTTCTTCTCATGGCCGTCCCCCTCGAACAGAGCCCTTCCAACCAGGCTGTTTTTAGACACATAAGTTTAAAATTACTGAGAGGCTCTGGTCCATCTCCTTTGATACCCTTCGTCTTCCTCTTCCCCTCCTCATCGTCTGCCACGTCCTGATTCCTGTGGCGGTGTGTTGCCCTCCCCTCAGGACGTGACCAAGGCGGCACTGGACATGTCCCTGTTCCTCAAGCTCCAGAAGAGGGTGACCGAGCTAGAGCAAGAGAAGCAAGCACTGCAGAAGGAGCTTGACACCAGAGAGGAACAGTTCCAACGAGCCAGAGCCAGGGTACAGGAGAAACACTCTCTGTCTCTGTCTCTGTCTCTCTTGTTCTGTCTCTATGTCCTTCTTTTTTCTCTTTTTCTCTGGCTCTGTTTCCCTCTCACTCCTTCTCTGTCCTTCCCCCTGTTTCTCTCTGCCTCTCTCTGTCTCTTTTCATATTTATCACTTTCTCTTTCTCTGTCTGTCTCTCTCTCTCTCTGTTGTTTACCTGCCATTTGCAAAGAAGAGTCAGCATGAAGTTCCACTTGTAAAAGTAACATTGACCGCAGCAAACAGGAAAGGTTTGCGCTGTTGCACGTGGTTCGTGTGTGGTTGTGTTTTGCTAATGAAGTCTTATGTGAATGGCTTAGCTTGCCTAGGCTGCAGCAGCCAGCCGAAAGCTGTGTCTTATATTGTATATATATTGTATGTTTCCCTCTCATGTTCTCATCTTCTCTCCATCACTAGGATGATGAGGAACACAAGAAGGCCAGAGGGGCAGAGCTGGAGTACGAGTCGCTCAAGGTAAACTGGAAACAGAAGGTGGCCTCTGTTACGAGGACCACAGAAGGGTCCTCTCAGACCAAGGTGTCCCTGCGGTCAGCTTTAGTTCATTAGAGGGGAGCTCCCCAAATGCTCACAGCTTAATCCTTTCCTATTTCGCCCCTAAGTTGATCTGGCAAATTAAGTGGGCTCTTGCCTGTCAGTTGTGGTTACTGGTGTACTTTCACTGCAGTTCCCCAAGCCTTCAGTTCATTTAATGGAAAACTTTGCCTTGCACAGCACATTGATGTTCTTACAGAGTTGTTGGACATGACGGTGAGCCGAAAGTGAGGATCTAGAGCCTAGATTCTAGAATCTAGAACCTAGATGAGTGCAGAATAGTTTATAACAAGGCAGGAGCATACGGCACTGTGATTGGATAGCAGAAATCAGACATGATTACGTGGCAGGACTGTGGGTGAGTGATGTCATTTGACCCCACCCCTTTAGCGCCAGGAGTTGGAGTCCGAGAACAAGAAGCTGAAGCACGACCTAAACGAGATGAGGCAGTCCCTGGCAGAGAACGCCGGCGCCGACAAGGCCACACCGGGCTCTCCCGCTTACAAGGTGCTCCTGGACCAGCTCAACGCCTCCACTGAGGAGCTGGAGGTGCGCAAGGAGGAGGTGCTGATCCTGCGCTCTCAGCTGGTTAGCCAGAAGGAGGCCATGCAGCATAAGGTAAGCATCTGATTGGTCAGAACTTCAGCATGAGCCATAGTGATGTAAATGATTCTTTTCTGTTGTGGTGTTGAGTATGTAGGCGCCTCCCGTCTGACAGTACTTTTAATGCCTCTGTTTTTTTCCTGCTTTTCTCTCCCATAATGCTTTGCTTCCAGGATGAGAAGGTACTTGTAATTCTTTCATCGCCTGGGTTAAGGGGTTTAGTGTTATCTCGGATTACATGAAATTATCCCCACTTTTTAATGGGGGTGAATCAAGGGATGTGATCTTGTTTTGATAATGGGATTTGTGGGGGTTAAATAGGGCTGAACGCTGATGCAGCTCTTAAAAGACATCATTACATGAGAAATAAGACTAACACTACAGGCTGATTTCATTAATCCATCCTAGTCTCTTGTTAAATCTCCCTTTTTGCAGTGACCTCTGTTCAGTCTTCCTGCAATGTGCTCTGCATTGCCTTGTGAAATTAAGTGGTCCATTCTTCAGTGCTTACTAACAACAAGTTCATTAAATGTTGTGTAAGAAATGAAAAAAACAGAACACAAATTTGAATTTGTTACTCAGAAATGAGGACGAAGCTCATTGGTGCTAGTTTGAATCGAGCCTCTGCTTTGAGCAGTTCATGTTCTAATTCGATGTATCATTGCCACCTGCTGGCAAATATCATAAATCAATAGTGCGCAAGCCAATATCTCAGTTAGAAGAGTAAAGTTCTTGTTGTGAGGGAACATTGCTTAATGTATCAATAAGTCTTTTCCACAGTATATTCAAAATGATACAGATCCAAAATTCATGTGTTATAATAAATTGCTATAACAATTTGTGGCCACTGCCATGACAGTTTTGACCTAATTACCTAAGTCAAAAATTAAAATATGATATATTTTCTGATATATCTTAAGTCTTATAAGCTTAGAAGCCAGTTTGAACCCTCAAGACAGTCACATAAGCCTATGTACCACCAAAAGACTTTTATTAGAATAAACAGTAGAGTAAAACAAATTACTGGTCAAAAATCTTGTTTTGTGAGTATTTCTCATGGATATTTAACACTTGTCAGTTCATCAGTGTGAGGTTTGTGTATGGTGACTGTTTCAACTTTTAGAACAGAAATGAAACTTAAATGAAGCTAGAACTGGAGCTCAATGATCCTTTCAATGCAGGATGTCTTCTGAAGGTATTACTTTTCTCTCAGATTTAAACAGTGAACCATTAGAGCTACCCTGGAAGATCAGAGTAGTGGAGCAAACTGTCTCAGTCAGAAACCTGCTAGTTGGCCAGCATCAAGGGATTGTGCCTATTATGTGTTTGGTTATTGGCTCCTGGTGCACCATGGGAGATGTAGTGTGAAAAGTGATCACATTGGCTTGTGTGCATCAGAGAGTAGTATGCGACTTGCCCTGCTCTGCCCTGCTGGGGTGCAGAGGTCGTTGAAGTGGGAAGAGATTAATGTTCACTTGGCATCCATGAATATTTGGGTAATAATGGGGGAAACATTTCAAATAAATAAATGCATAACATAGTGGTAGGACCAATAAAAGTGTCTGTCAGACGACAATAATGCAATGTTTTAATTTTGATCAGAGTTCTCCTTTTACAAGCTCACAAAATTTGCCTGTGGGATGGAAAGTGAATGCGTAATTGCTATAAAAAACAGGGCCAACATCAAAGAGTTGTTTCACCGAGGTTGTCCGCTTCGTGTCAGCCGTGATGTGGAGGCCTCATGTCATTGGCTGGGCTGCTTCATGCGTTTTGTTGGCCCTGCTTTTCCTGCAGGAGACGATGACGGACGCTATAATGTACACAGAGGATGTGAAGAAGATGAAGGACACCGGGGAGATCACCCAGGCCTACATGGGGCTCAAAGAGACAAACAGGTACGCAGACCTCCAACAGATGCTCACCTCACACCTGCAGCCGCGATGGGGGACCCTGCTGGGGGGCTAATTAAGGGCCCTCCCACCTGGCACAACAGCTAGGCTGTCCCCTGGGTTCTATGCATCAGTCTCCGTGGCAACCCCAGGCCAGGTTCCATGTGTTACAGTTTGAGTGCAGTGGTACGTAATGCACGGCAGACTGCAGACTCCTCCTTGTGTGCCGTGTCCTGCACCAGGGAGCGGTCTATGAGCAGGACTACAGGGCGCTTCAGGACACTGTCACTGCTGACAGTCTGAGCCGTGAAGGCAGTGGTTCAGGCCTAAACATGCCTAGAGTCTGAGATCCCCTAAGGATTGCCTGTCCCCTTCCAGAGGCTCTCATCAGGAGTGTCGTATGCAAGAAGAATACATCTTATTGTGTTCATACATAGTTGTGTGCAGTTCTTACCAAGGACAACTGGGTTACGCCGCCTTTCGATTCAGCCGGTTTTAACTAATGTGTGACAGAGTCAGTGAACAGGGACTTGTCTAAAAAAGAGACCATGGTCCTGTTATGTTATGCTGAGTTACAGTCAGCCTCAGAGGGATGACTTTGGTAAGCCCCTTTTTCTATCTGTCTACTTCTATGTATGCATGTAGTGCGGAAGACTAGCATGTGGTGACTTACAGTACCAACAGATACCCAGCTAGCTGGAAAAAATGGTCCAACTCGATATATTGTAATGTCATCTTGTATCAATTGTTGCATAGTGTTAAGTAATTGGAAGTTAGTTATTTTTCCTTTGTGCCATTATCATTCTGTTGTAGCTACCTAGCTCAGATACCAGGGGGAAAAAAAAGAAAAAAAGACATGGTCATGTTTAGATTTAACTCTTTTACTTTTAACATAATTTACACTTGCAGGAAATCGCACTGTTAACGTGGATGTTGTCAGCTACTTCCTTTTTGATTACATGGCATTGTTGCATAAACACGCCCACTTCTGCTGTCCATAGTGTAGCCACGCCCTGGCTGCCTTGATTTCTCGGTAGCCAGCTGTACCTAGAGAGACCCACGTTCATCCCCACCTCACCTACACACATTCACATGCACCTGGACACAGGATTGGAAGCAAACATTTGTATGCATATCGCATGCATATTCCAAAGCCCCAAAACCAGACATGTAATGTGGGTGTGAGTTTTTGGATGTCTCTGCCTCCCAGAGTTTCTCAGGACACGCACGCAAACGCCTGAGGTCTGGAAAGCCAAACCTCACGGCCGACTTGTGACGCACGACGAAGAGCCGTGTGACTCATCCCCGTCTGCCCAGGCCGAAGCCTTGTGCTCCACATGATTACCTCACCACCCTCCCCACCCCCCACCCCCCCCCCACCCCCCTTATTTCCTGGCCTGCCTGTCCAGGCTGTGCATTCAGTCTGAGATAAGACCGAACGTCATGTCTCTTATCTGTATTCTCTGTTTCGTCCAGGTCCCCCAAGTTTTTGCGTAAGCCCCTCGACGTGAACGAGCTGGTGAATAGGGTCAGGTAACTGAGGACGGGAGGGGGGGGGGGGATGGGGCATCCCCAAACAAGCAGGCATCGTTCTGCACCGTGCATGAACACGCTGTCCGCACGGAGAGCGCAATACCTTAAACCTGCTGGAGAAATGTCCGGTGTGGGAGACTAGCTGAGTCTAGCCGACAGCCGCTAGCGCGCGCATGAGGAATGAGGCATAAAGTTAAGGTGCGCTGCAATATAGAGAATGGCTTTTCTCCGCGTTTCTCACTAACAGTTTTTTCCTAAAACGCACTTTGGTGGCCTGTGGGAAACACATTCAGGCCTTCGTGAGGACTTTTTTCTCACATTTTGGGATGTTTTCAGGGTTTACAGAGATTTAAACATTAACATTCTTGCAGTATAAGTAGTGTGTGGGGATGGGGAGATATGTGCATGCCTTTTAGTGAGACCAGATTTCCGAACAGTCACACATGTCAAAACTTTGAAAATGGGTCGTGCTTTACTGAGACAGGTTGTTAACCCTTTATCTGCCCAATAACCATGTGGTTGAAAAATATATAACGTTTATATAAGCTATATAAAATGCCACGTGGTGGAGTTCAGTGATATTATTATGATGGAAACATTTGTGCCGTTAGCCGGTACTTTGGGACAGTTAAAGGGTTAAAAGTATCTGGCTATAGAGGCTCATCACTAATAGCATGGCAGCATGAGGGTCCTGTGTGCAGAGACTGTAGGTCAGGTCTGCGTGTGGAGCAAATTTAAACTCCCTCAAGCAAAGAGCACTAAAGGAATGTGCATGAGTAATCTTAGTAGTCAAAACCCCTGTGTGTGTGTGTCCGTGTGTGTGTGCGTGTGTGCACATGTTTGAAAGTGATGATTCATGTATATTTTCATTATTTTTCCATTAATTATTGTTTTTCTTAATTATCACATTAACTGTATGTTTTCAGTGTTTTGTTCTGTTATTCAGCATTGAACTTCATTGATGCAGTTGAATCTGCTGAACTGAATAAGTACTTCTAAGCTGTAAGGAGGAGGACTAGCTCCTCTCTGTGCTTTAGTATATAGCATCTAGAGAAGGGCTAGACTGGGGCTTTTTTGGTCCTGTTACTCAGATGGCAACGCCCCACTCATAGTGTTCTCACGACACTCATCCACTTTGTTCCCTCACCTCTCTTTATTTTGCCTTCTTTTTTCTTTCGTTTTCCTTTGTTTTTTTTTTTTGTTTCTTGTTTTCTTTTTGTTTGTCAGATCCCCCACTCCAAACTACCATGAGCTGAATGAGGATGGAGAACTATACCTGGTTTATGAAGGGTTAAAGGAGACTAACAGGTTAACTGCGCTTTCCCAGAAATCTGTGCAAGGGGGCAAGGCAGGAGCAGGGCGGGGCTGTGCTCTCTCTCGCTCACCCGCTCACTCTCGCACTCAGGCACTCACATACTCACTGATTCATTCACTCTTGCACTCAGGCACTCACTCTCGCACTCAGGCACTCACATACTCACTGATTCATTCACTCTTGCACTCAGGCACTCACTCTCGCACTCAGGCACTCACATACTCACTGATTCATTCACTCTTGCACTCAGGCACTCACTCTCGCACTCAGGCACTCACATACTCACTGATTCATTCATTCATGCACTCACACACTCACTCTCGCACTCCTGCACTCCTGCACTCCTGCACACACTTACACACTCCTGCACTCCCGCACACACTCCTGCAATCGTGTACACCTGCACACACTCCCGCACTTGTGCACTCCTGCACACTCACACACACTCGTGCACATTCCCGCACACACTCCCACACTCGTGCACACACTCCCACACTTGTGCACACTCCCGCACACTCACACACACTCGTGCACACTCCTGCACACACTCCCGCACTTGTGCACACTCCTGCACTCCTGCACACTCCCGCACTCAAGCACACTCCTGCACTCGTGCACACTCCTGTACTCGTGCACACTCCCGCTCTCGTGCACTCTGCCGCACATGCACAGTGCTTACAGTGCCGGAAACTCGCAAGAGACGCAGTTGCTTAATCTCTGCAGTTTCAACTTCCAGGGCAGCAGTGAGGTCACCTGGAGGACCTGAACATTATTCCTCATCACATGGTCACATGACATCACACACACACACACACACACACACACACACACACACACACACACACACACACACACACACACACAAACACACATATACACACACAGCCAGGATTTGAACCTGTCACCATCCCACTGTCTGTTCCCCCAAGGTCACCTCTTCACTGTCTGTGTGTCCAACAATTAGTGAGGAGCAGTGTACTCTACAATGCAGTCTTGCTGTCAATTGCGGTGGGTTCGAGAAAATGCTACCATTTGGAAAGCTTTAATTCAAGGCGGTGATGTATCACCAGCATGGTGTCTGGGCTCCTTCAAACCCTGCACTGCGTATTAGTTTGTCCCCACCCATTTAAGGGATCTTGTCATTAGTAGCCCTCCCAATTTTAAATATAAGCTATCTTTCTGATATTATTTTTGCTGGAAAATGTTTCTGCTGTTAATGTCCTGTGTAGTGAAGATAAAAGCTAAATGCAATGGCCGTGAGTTTGGATGGCGTCTTTCGTGCTGGCGATGATAAGCTGCAAAAGCACAGAGGCGGGGCTGAAAGAGCGCTCCGAGGGGGGTCTCTGTCTGGGACCAGACGGGCAGCAGCTTTGCTACTTGCATTTGTGGTGCCTTGCTGAATGGCCGAAGCTGCTGCTTGCACTGCCTTGGCCTTGGCTTTGTTGTTGAACGCTGTCTCTCTTTCCTGGGATCCCTACACCCCTCCACTGCCCCCCCCCCTCCCCACCCCAATCTCTGTCCCCTCTCCTCTCCCCCCCATCTCTGTCCCCTCTCCCCTCCGTTGCCCAGGCTGTTGGAGTCGCAGCTGCAGACACAGAGGAAGACCCATGAGAATGAGGTGGAGGTCCTGCGCGGGGAGCTGCAGAGCGTGAAGGAGGAGAATAACCGTCAGCAGCAGCTCCTGGCCCAGAACCTGCAGCTGCCACCCGAGGCTCGCATCGAGGCCAGCCTGCAGCACGAGATCACCCGGCTCACCAACGAGAACCTGGTGGGTCCGCTGGCAGGCTGTCACTCTCTGAGACGCCTGCCCTTTCAGCTCATCTCACCACCTGCTCCCAGTACCCTCACCCTCAGCCTCTGCCTCATGCTTCCATTACCCTCACCCTCTCATCCTCTTTCACCTGCTTCCATTACCCTCACCCTCTCACCCTCTTTCACCTGCTTCCATTACCCTCACCCTCTCACCCTCTTTCGCCTGCTTCCATTACCCTCACCCTCTCACCCTCTTTCACCTGCTTCCCTTACCCTCACCCTCTCATCCTCTTTCACCTGCTTCCATTACCCTCACCCTCTCATCCTCTTTCGCCTGCTTCCCTTACCCTCACCCTCTCACCCTCTTTCACCTGCTTCCATTACATTACCCTCTCACCCTCTGCCTCATGCTTCCATTACCCTCACCCTCTCATCCTCTTTCACCTGCTTCCATTACCCTCACCATCTCACCTTCTGCTCATGCAAACATTCTATCTCATTGTCCCTCACCCAGTCACCCTCTGACCCTCTCGCCCTCTCCTCTTTGCCCACTGTCAGTTCCTCTTTGCCCCCTCCATGTTTTATATTCACTGTTCACAGCTCCCTTGATCCTCTGTCAGTGACAGAGTGACAGTGAAGAAATTGAAAAGGGTATCTGCTATTCCTGTCTCAACACAGTATTCTTTTAACATGTAGTCTGTCCTTTGTTGTTTCAGTTGCGATTTATTCACTCCCATCCTGTTTTGTTACCAGTCATATTGATGTTTAGAGATTCCAGCCAGACAGATGCACTTTTCACCTTGATGTACTGTACCATATTACTGTATTTCACTGTAGCCATTCACGCTGACAGTAGACATCCCCAAGGCCTGACATGCGTACTGTAAAGAGCAAAAAGACACGCTTAAAATTTTTTGGATCATTCCAGGGAGCACATCAGAACATATTCACATCCAGCTGAACGTGAACAAAAATGTGAAAAAAAAACAATGCTGTGGACAGTGTCTCTTGTCCTTGGAGTGTGTGCATTTTGTAATGCAAGTGCTCTGTGTAAAGTGTGAGGGGGAGTGGGCGCTCATGAGTCTGGATTCTGCCTCACAGGACATGCTCAACGAAGACCCCATCAAATACCAAGAGTATCGGCTGTTGGTTTTGCGACGGATGGTTGTATGTAGTGTTGTCGGAGGGCAGTGTGTGTGCACACTAACAGCACCCTGTTCCACGTGCATGCTTCAGGGAGCCGTGTCGAACCCGAGTCCAGCTCTCAGTATTTCTGCAGCAGTGTCCTGTCTGTCTCTTAACCCACGGTGGTCCGATCAGCCTCCACTCTGGCTCTTAATACATGTTTACAGGGTGATGGAAGTACAGCTTTCTTCAGTAGACCCTGACAATAATCTTTATTTGATTGTTATACACGCTCCATTTTTTTTATATGAAGAAAGTCTTTGCTTCCATCATTCATTCTTAGGAGAGACCAACAGATTGCTGAATCCAAATAACATTCAATCAGAAAGTATTGACTTGCTTTACTGTCTCTGTGAAATAATTCAGTGTGCTAAAAACTTAGAGGCTTTTGTTTCGATCTCAAATTTTACCTGTGCAAAGAACTGTGACTACTCCCAATAGGATGCCGAATAACCCCTCTACCCCCTCCCCCCTCCATCTTTCAGGACCTCATGGAACAGCTGGAGAAACAGGACAAGACAGTCCGTAAACTTAAGAAGCAGCTCAAAGTGTTTGCAAAGAAGATCGGAGAACTGGAAGGTGAGATTGAATGCCAGTCGGTGATGTCTGTCAGCTTTGGAGTTTAAAGTGAGAGACTGTTGCATTTAACCGTGAGCTTCTCTGGGTCTCCTTTTCCCACAATGTCTCAGTTGGAGGTCAGGTCGAGAACGTGTCTCCAGGACAGACTGTCGACGAGCCCATCCGGCCGGTCAACATCCCCCGCAAGGAGAAGGACTTCCAGGGAATGCTGGAGTACAAGAAGGAGGATGAGCTGAAGCTGGTGAAGAACCTCATCCTAGGTGTGTGAATCTCACTGCGGCGTTCTCATCAGCATAGGGTTGCTCTCTGATGGCTTTGCAATCTGATCGCTTCGATCAGACCTACAGATTATTCGCATCTCAGATCTATGAGGGGGGGAAAAACTGAATTTCAGCAATTAAAATTAAGGGTTACGGCATTTGGAAAAAACGGCTAGCTTCCTTGTCTTATGTCAGTATAACTAAATAGAAGTTGAAGTGAAATTTCACACACACATTCACACACCTGGCAGAAATGTAATAAAAATGTGGATACCTAAGTGTGTCCACATTATTTATCAGGAGTTTATCTCTTTTAAATTTTTCTTTTAAATTATCTCTTGTTGATTTTCTAAGTCATTTGTTATGTAACTAGTGAGGACTTTGATGGCATGGTCACCCCGCCCCGTGTTGTTCTGTGGTCTTGCAGAGCTGAAACCGCGGGGTGTGGCCGTGAACTTCATCCCAGGCCTGCCAGCCTACATCCTCTTCATGTGCCTCCGACATGCTGACTACATCAACGACGACCAGAAGGTCCGCACGCTGCTCACCTCCACCATCAACAGCATCAAGAAGATCCTGAAGGTACAAGCCACGTGTGTATGTGTGTGTGTGTGTGCGTGAGTGTGTGAGGGGGTGTGGGTGCATGAGTGTAGATGGGTGTGAGTGGGTGTGTGGGCAATGTCTGTGTGTGGGTGTGTGTAAGGACGGGGGTGGTGTTTGTGTCTGTGTGTGTTTAATTTTTGATTTTTGTTTTGGAGCAAATCAGTTCAGGGTATTAAAGGTCTGGTAATTATATGGAAATCACTGTCTGTGTCGTTATATTTATTTCTAAAATATGGAAAAGTATTAAGTGTAAGGAAACAGGAAAGAGGGTTTGTGGGATTTTAAGGCAGAGGTTTCATGACTGCAAGCACTATGTGCCTTTCCAAGCCTGTTCAGTGCAATTTACAGCAGGCCCTTTAGAGTCATTAGATTAGGAGGGCTCACCTGAGTAACTGATCCTGGATCAGGCACTGTAGCAGTGCCCCTGTTTGAGAGTGTCTGTGAACGACTACGCCTTGTGTCTTCGAAATGACATTAGGGTTCTGATGTTCTTCTGGTGTTCTGACATTCTGGTTTCTTCTCACTCACAGAAAAGAGGGGACGACTTTGAAACAGTGTCTTTCTGGCTGGCCAACACCTGCCGCTTTCTGCACTGTCTGAAGCAGTACAGCGGAGAGGAGGTAATGCAAGACGGATCCTGCAAAGTTTGCCTTCGCACAGCAGGTCATGCTTTCCTGCTGCTCATGGCCTGTGTGCTCCACTCTGTGTCTCCCCCTGCAGGCCTTCATGAAGCATAACACTCCCAGGCAGAACGAGCACTGCCTGTCCAACTTTGATCTGGCCGAGTACAGGCAGGTTCTGAGTGACCTGGCCATCCAGATCTACCAGCAGCTCATCAAGTGCATGGAGAACATTCTGCAGCCAATGATAGGTGAGAAGATTGCACTCCAGCACTTCAGAGATATTGCTAATGCCTCCCGGACACTTACGGTATTATTTTTCACAAAATGAACACATTTTCTCTCTTACTACATGTCAAGTATTATAATGCAACAGCAAGTAACAAATAATTTGATGCCCTCTCTTTCCATCTTGTGTGTGTGCATGCATGAATGTTTATGTGTGTTTGTGTGTGTGTGTGTGTGTGTGTGTGTGTGTGTGTGTGTGTTTGTGCCACAGTCTCAGGAATGCTGGAGCACGAGACAATCCAGGGCGTGTCGGGTGTGAAGCCCACAGGCCTACGCAAGAGGACGTCCAGCATCGCGGACGAGGGCACCTACACGCTGGACTCCATCCTGCGGCAGCTCACCTCCTTCCACTCCACTATGTGCCAGCACGGCACCGACCCGGAGCTCATCAAGCAGGTGGTCAAGCAGCAGTTCTACATCATTGGCGCTGTCACCCTTAACAACCTGCTGCTACGCAAGGACATGTGCTCCTGGAGCAAAGGGATGCAGATCAGGTACCGCCCAACGGGGCTGGGGACTGGGAACACGATGGCTAAGGGAGGATAGAGGTGGAACAGGGGGAACAGGATGGCTAAGGGGGAATAGAGGGGGAAAAGGATGGCTAAGGGGGAATAAGGGGGAACGGGGAAGAGGATGGCTAAGGGGGAATAGAGGCGGAACAGGGGGAAAAGGATGGCTAAGGGAGGATAGAGGGGGAACAGGGGGAAAAGGATGGCTAAGGGGGAATAGAGGGGGAACAGGATGGCTAAGGGAGGATAGAGGGGGAACAGGATGGCTAAGGGAGGATAGAGGGGGAACAGGGGGGAAAAGGATGGCTAAGGGGGAATAGAGGCAGAACAGGGGGAAAAGGATGCCTAAGGGGGAATAGAGGTGGAACAGGATGGCTAAGGGGGAATAGAGGTGGAACATGGGGGAAAAGGATGCCTAAGGGGGAATAGAGGTGGAACAGGATGGCTAAGGGGGAATAGAGGCAGAACATGGGGAAAAGGATGCCTAAGGGGGAATAGAGGCAGAACAGGGGGAAAAGGATGCCTAAGGGGGAATAGAGGTGGAACAGGATGGCTAAGGGGGAATAGAGGTGGAACAGGGGAACAGGATGGCTAAGGGGGAATAGAGGTGGAACAGGGGGGACAGGATGGCTAAGGGGGAATAGAGGGGGAACAGGGGAACAGGATGGCTAAGGGGGAATAGAGGCAGAACGGGGGAAAAGGATGGCTAAGGGAGGATAGAGGGGGAACAGGATGGCTAAGGGGGAATAGAGGCAGAACATGGGGAAAAGGATGCCTAAGGGGGAATAGAGGTGGAACAGGATGGCTAAGGGAGAATAGAGGCAGAACGGGGGAAAAGGATGGCTAAGGGGGAATAGAGGTGGAACAGGATGGCTAAGGGAGAATAGAGGCAGAACGGGGGAAAAGGATGGCTAAGGGAGGATAGAGGGGGAACAGGATGGCTAAGGGGGAATAGAGGTGGAACAGGGGGAACAGGATGGCTAAGGGAGGATAGAGGTGGAACATGGGGAACAGGATGGCTAAGGGGGAATAGAGGTGGAACAGGGGGAACAGGATGGCTAAGGGGGAATAGAGGCAGAACGGGGGAAAAGGATGGCTAAGGGAGGATAGAGGGGGAACAGGGGGAACAGGATGGCTAAGGGGGAATAGAGGGGGAACAGGATGGCTAAGGGGGAATAGAGGTGGAACAGGGGGAACAGGATGGCTAAAGGGGAATAGAGGGGGAACAGGGGGGACAGGATGGCTAAAGGGGAATAGAGGGGGAACAGGGGGGACAGGATGGCTAAGGTTGGCAGGGAACAGGGAAAAGGGGCAGGAATCGTAACTTAAAGTTTGCCGGTTTGATTCCTTGGTGGGCTACTGCTGCTGTACCCTTGGGAAAGGTACTTAACCCACAGTTGCCTCAGTAAATATCCAGCTGTACAAATGGATAAAATTGTAACTCATCTACTAAATGACCATAATGTAATGGAACAGGATAGCTAAAGAGGAACCTGGAACAGAAGAACTAGGGGGAAACGGGGAACAGAATGGCTATGGGGGACCAGGGCAGAACAGGAGTGCGAAGGGGGTTCTGTGTGTGATCATGTACAGTATCTCTCTCATAAGCCGTTGTTATGCATGCTTTGCAGTTAATGTGTTCAATATATCTGTGTTTTAATGTGTTTTTTTAAAGGAGCAAGTGGGGTAGCTTCTTGCTTCTTGCAAGTTGACAGTTAAATCTGCAGGATGTAGCAAAGGGTCTGTATGTGATGCACGTTGTTGCAGCACGTGACGTCACTTGTCCCGCTCCGGCTGCTCTCTCCTCGCCAGGTATAACGTCAGCCAGCTGGAGGAATGGCTGAGGGACAAGAACCTGATGAACTGCGGGGCCAGGGAGACTCTGGAGCCCCTGATCCAGGCCGCCCAGCTGCTGCAGGTCAAGAAGAAGACGGACGAAGACGCAGAGGCCATCTGCTCCATGTGCAGCGCCCTCACCACTTCCCAGGTACTCCCTCTCTGGGCCACTGTCTCTGGCTGGGCAGCAGGGGGAGCTAGCAGACCATTGTGTGGAGTGTCATAGGACATAAGTGATTTTTAAGCAGCGTTTGCTTGAAGCTTGACGTGCCTGTGCTTCATTTCAATCTCTCCCCAGATTGTGAAAGTGCTGAACCTATACACACCTGTGAATGAGTTTGAGGAAAGAGTCTCGATATCATTCATTCGAACCATACAGGTAAGTTTGAGGACGGCAAGGAGTGTGTGTGTGTGTGTGTGTGTGTGTTTGTGTGTGTGTTTGTGTGTGTGTTTGTGTGTGTGTTTGTGTTTGTGTTTGTGCTTGTGCCAGGTTCGGTGTGTGTGTTTTTGCCTGTTTGGGTGTGTATGTGTTTGTGTGTGGTTTTTTTCATATTTTGGATAACCTTTCATCTCTCTCACTTCTCCCTCAGGCGCGCTTACGGGACCGGAAGCAGACGCCACAGCTGCTCATGGACACCAAACTCATCTACCCCGTCACATTCCCTTTCAACCCCTCTTCTCTGGCCCTGGAGACCATCCACATCCCCAGCAGTCTGAACCTCAGCTTCCTGACACGCGTGTAGTCTTTCCCGACCTGGACATCCTCACACGCACGTAGAGAGTCTAAACTTTGGCTTCCTCACACGCATGTAGAGGCATTCTGAACCAGGATTTCCCTCACACGCGTGTGGAGGCATTCTGATTTAGGATTTCCTCACACGCGTCACTCACAGACACCCTTTCTTCTAAAGTCAGTGTGGGCGTGATCATTCAGATCAAGAACACTGAGAAACCGTCACTCTTAATGTTGACTGCCCCCTTAACAAGCAAACAGCAGTTTGGATTTGTTATGTGTTATGAATGGAAGCGTTTGTAGAGAATCTCGCGGTTCTTGGCCTTGGATAGGAAAGGAATGGTTGTCCGAAACCAGGTTTTCTGAAAGAATGCAGAGTCATGTGTACGATGCCTTTTTTTTTTACACATTGCTTAGCTTGGCAGTGTTCTGGTCAGTGCATCTCAATGCTCAATGACTGTGTCACAGTGCTTTTATTTTATTATATATATATAGATATATATATAAATATATGTATGTATGTCATATACTTTAATTGTTCCCCTTGAAAATCAGTTTTCCCTGACTAAGAAACATACAGGGATTGATTGTGCTCCAAATCATTTCAAAGACTGGAAAGGAAAACAGGTGACATACAGTCAGGTTAGTCATATATTTATGTTAGTAAGAGACAAAATGTGTAGAATAATTTTAAAAGGACAGATAGTGAACTATTTAATGTAGATGTTTATTTGTTAGCACAGATATTGTGATTTTTCTTAGCGCACTTATAGCCGATAGCAGCTGTGTCTTGTGTAGCTTACATATCCAAGAATATAATACTTATGCACTGCAGTATGTAGATTTAAGGTTATAATTCTCCTAAATATCAATATTGTTTACAGCTTGGACTTAAGCCTGATTATTACAGGAGTAACTCTAACTCTTTGAGGAGGCAGTGGAATCAAGACTTGTGGATCATGGTAGCTTCCCAAACCGTGTGTTTTTCAAGTGTGTGTTGCGATTTCAGTGGTCAAGGGCCTGTAATACTTAAGATCTAACACACACATACAGTAGGTGTGTGGGTGTGAGTGTGTCTGAGTGTGGGTGCGTACATGCATATGTGCGTGCGTGCTTACCTGAGGGATGCTGTCATAGATGCTTTATGGCTGTTTCTACTTTTGCTGTTAGAGGTCTCCCCAAAACCTGATGCTTTACACCAAGACTGTGAGGATGGCCTCTTCACAGTTCTATCATCATGCTGGGCACAGCCAGTTGGTCCTGCTCGGGGTTGTCTACCATTGAATTCACTGTCTTGCAAGCACAAAAAGCACACTGGGTGCCCCCCCCCCCCCCCCCCTTAAGATACAAACTGCTGTTTCTCAACAAAGATGAATATGCATCCAAGAATATTATCAAGCAGATAGTACGGTACGATATCTTTTTTTTTTAAGTTGTTTTTATTTTGTGTGCTGGCTTTTGGCAGGTTAAATGCATTACACTGAATGTGCAGAACAGCTTTTACAATGAGCGCTGTCAGCTTTGTTCGATCACCGTAGCACAGAGCAACGACCTACCGAATCCTTTCTCTTCACTCTAAATAAAGGAAATATGCACACCAAACCACTTCAGCCAGCAGGTGCCTGGGGCTTGCTTTCACTGTATTTAGTTAAACACAGCATCTGAGTCTCAGTGAAACTGTTAGGGACCTGCCCACTCCAGGGTTTTCCCCCCCTTTGTTAACTCTGTCACAAGGCCAGGCACAGCCGTGACTGTATTTACTGTTGTTCTACACAGCCAAATCTAAAACAACCTGCATGTCCTTAGTTTTACCGGTGACACCTGAAGACTGTAATACACAAACCCTTTTATCCAAAGACTGTGCAGTGTTTTTTTTTTATCAGACATGCTAGCTATCTTTTTGTCTGTGATAGGTCATCCCACACCTTGCTCATCACCCTGTTTTGATGGGTTTAAATGCATTGCTACTCACACATTTGTCACTTTACATTGATCCACCTTGTACCCACATTACTAAATGTTTTTTTTTTCTTTTCCCATTGCGTTTGTGTGCATTTGTTTTGCATCTACACTTATTTTGCACCTACACAATGAATATGGATTATCTATTGTAATTCAAAATGAGTACATCGATCAAATTCAGCAGGTTCTCCTGATTTATTTATATCTCGACTTTGTTAGTGGTACACTGTTGAGTAAAACCTCAGCACTGCTGTAATGTCACTTGGACTGCCACTGGAATATTGTAAATTTGCCTTTGGTCCTTATCTTATGGTATTATGTGTACTTAAATACAATGTACGGTATTGCAGAATAGGTTAAAAGTGCGTATGTGTGTATATTTACTTACATATCCACAAAATGGAACACAGTGGGTACATACTGAAAAATAAAAATATACATTTAATGGTTAGTCTGTAAAGAATGGTATAATCCTAGATAGAGAGAATAGAATGTGTCATTTCAGCCCCCCTTGCCACCTTCAACAGTATTTGTTAATCTACTTTTTTATTATTTCTAAGGAGCTCTAATGACCAGTAGTAATGCTGGTTAGCTGTAGCTGTATTGTATTTTTTTTCAGCTATAAAGAATAATTGCAGGTATATCAGTGATTTCAGTTCATATCGACTTCTCTCATCTTAAATACAACCATTCCACACTCAGACACCAAAATCATATTTCATCATCTCACATTTATGAACTACAGTGCATTTGTTTTTAAGATTTCAGAGTAGGACTTGTTTTTAGGATTTCAGAGGATTTGTTTTTGAGATTTCAGCAGAAATGAAAGTGAAAATACTGTACAATTTTAAATCTGATGCTTTCATGTCATTGCATTAAATTATGAATTTGTATGGCTGTTGAATTGACTATTTTAAATGTGCACAAAGCTCTCTGTCATCATTATCTCAAAAGTACCCTTGCAAATTGGCTAAACAATAAAGTAAACTCTTGTCTGAAGCAATTATTTTGAAACATATTTGTTTTACTTTTTGTTTTTTTTTCCTGATAAGAATGCCTTTCATGTTTTTACATGGTTTCCCATGTTGAGAACAGCTGGTGCCGTGTATTTTTGAGTGATCTTTGTGATGTCACCATGTTCTGTGAGACATGCCTGTACTGCAGCTTCTAGTGCAGATTCATTAGTGAGGTCTTTCATGAGGCAGAATTCACTGCTGTATGCAGAACTTGTGAACTTCTATCTATGGTGTGGTTCTCTGGTCATGGGGTTTAACAACATGTTGGAAATGGTGACAGTGGAATGTAACAGGATGTGCGAGTTTCAACTAAACGGCTGAACAGGAAATTTTTTGAAGGTATAGCAAGTTTGTTCAGGAGTTTGCCACACAATGGTTACATTAGAATAGGTACTAAGTGGGCTTTTTTCAATATATGAAATTCTCTTTATAAATGGTTACAGTATGTTGATGGTCTTGGCTAAAAAGTTTAAGTAACTAACAGATTTTGAAATCCTCACACAAAGCTTTGTCAAACCTGTTAATCAAAGTCATCTCCTCCCCCTTATGTGTGGACATCAGTGACATCATCATGCTACATGTACTGTAAATAATAGTTCATACATGCTAATAACAGCAAAAAAGATGCTGAAGATATCAACTTGCTTCTTTAGGACATGTTTTGCCTGACACTTCTGACACTGTTCTGCCCAAGGAGCAGTAAATGTGGGGATTTACACTGTTAGTAGTTCACAGTAGTTGTAATTAGTAACTGTGTTCACTATAGGAAAATGTGTACTACGGTACAAGAAACTGTCAAACCTGTATAGACAAATAAAGGAATTCAACACTGTACATGCATTCTTGTACTTATTTCAGGGTTGTCCTAAATATCCAATCAACTTTTTTTTCCAAAAATAATAATGGGCTATCATCATCATACAATTGTTCATGATGTGATGCTGTAATGGCAAAGGACGGGTTATTTCTACTCTATACACCAGCAAGAGGCATTTACAATCAATATCTTCCATGAAAAAAATAGCTTTATAAAAGTTACACAGTATGTGGCATGCACTGGAGCATACAAGAGAATAATTGTGAAAATTCCTAACTGCTTATGTACTTCCAGGCGCCACGGAGGTCTTAACAGTAGTAACCTAATGCGCCAGTTGTACATTCTCTGGCACTGACCAGAGAGAGTGACTCTTGTCATCCATTAGTAAATAGCTCAGAGCGCTCACGGTCTCGATGGCCAAGGCGTCTCCTACAACTACATTATAACCCTAAATCACAAGAGCTTTTGATCATGGAAATAGCATCGCATGTCTCTTTAAATTTAACACATTACATTACTTGTATTTGGCAGACGCGATTATCCAGAGCGACTTCCAGCACAGTAGTACATAAGTGTATCCATTCAAGTTAAATGAGCAGCATTGTCAGAGCAGGCTAACAACACTCCCACAACAGTGAGAGTGAGAACAACACCACTGAAGCCCTACCTCAAGTTAACTTGTGCACTATGACTAGGCAATGGAAGGCAGATATAAAGAACATTTACTGAGACTTCACCGCTATTAACGCAAAGCTGTAAGATGCGTTTTCAGAGAAGATGCCAACTGAAAATTATAAAAACACGTGTCTAGTAGGATACCAAGAAAAACTGGCGAAGACAGGGTGAGGAGAACATGTTGTGCCAAATGTTACGAATGGAAAACAGGCATTTATAGTGTCTGCCCCGAGGGCGCGTTGAGTGATGTTGTTTTTAATGTATCCAAAAATAAATTTTTAAGTGGAAATTTTAATTTGATAACGCTTGAGAACTATGCTTAATCTTCCCTAGGCAATATGAAATAGTTTTCACTCCATGTCCTTTTTTTTTTCTTCATTTGAAACATTTAGTTCATCAGATTATTATGACCGGCCTTGTGTGCTTGATTGAGCATCTTTCCAGTGACGTCACTGCAGCCGCTCCAGCTGGGATCGCCCTCCACGAGGGTTTTTTTCTTTTTTTTTTTTTTAACCGGCAGACTGCAACCAAACATTTCAGTCGTCTGGTCACCTTCTGTACAAAAAACATGGCTTCTCAGGAACAGCAGCCCAACGACGTCCTGGCGACGCTGAAAACGGAGTCGGAGACCCTGAAGACGAAGCTGGAAGAGGAGAGAGCTAAACTGCACGATGTTGAACGTAAGTGGTGGTGGAGGAGAGAACGGCCTCGTAAATCACATCTCTATTAACTGCCGATAAACGGAGACAATCAGATTGTAAACATTCACCATTGGAAATATATTAAAATCAAATCCGACCACCTTAATAACAGTATTGCCAACATGCGATCGGGTTTAAGGCATGCTTTGGTCCGTTGACATGTCACAAATGGGTATAGCTGTTTACTATTTTAATTTAGAGTCTAACGGATTGACAATTTCACTGCAAATAAAAAAGGGGATAGACAGTTATCGGTATGCGTACACGTGACACAACAGCAATTCTGTTGAATGGTCAGACTCGTTTTTTCGCATTATGAAAAGTCATTTTGATCAGCTAAATGTAACAATTTTGTGTCGAATCTGCGCGGTGGCTTGGCAGAATTATTTTGGCGTGTCTGATAGAGGTGCGGACAAGGGTGGGTACTGTGCATCCTCGTGCACCTACCGGGGCTTACATGTATCATTGCAATATCTGTTCATACACAGATACGATTCAGGAGTCAAACAGTAGCAGAACGAGATTTTGGTAATTTACGCTAAATCCCCAGCAGCAACCGCAGGGTTGTGTTGAAATAAAACCAGTAAGACGCACATTAATGCTCCTGTTTGTTAAAAACGACAATTCACAAGTATGTTGTGGAATGCCAGACATGGAAGGGATGTGAGACAGGGGTACGCCGCTGAACCCTGAAGACACAGCTCTTCCGCTTTCACCTGAGCACCTGAAACACTACCACCTAAAGCAATTTTGCATGTCTCAAAATTGCTTCCCACTAAACTGTTGAAAAATGTAATTTAATCTCTACCAGCTAGCTTGTACCTTGTCTGGCCGAACATACAGCGCTTCTAATATTGTTGACTCCTTATGGTTTTTTTTTTTTTTTTTTTTTGCTCATGTTGTACTCTACCTCACTTGTAAGTCGCTTTGGATAAAAGCGTCTGCCGAATGTAACCCCCCTCCCTGTCCCTGGGGCAGTGCACCAGGTTGCTGAGAGGGTGGAGGCACTTGGTCAGTTTGTCATGAAGACGAGAAGGACACTGAAGGGACACGGCAACAAAGTTCTGTGCATGGACTGGTGCCGGGACAAAAGAAGGATTGTGAGCTCCTCGCAGGTGAGAGCACCTCTAACGTCTCCAAAATTATTAAAAAAAAAACCAGCCCAGGCTCTCTGCACTGAAGCCATGTCTAACCACAGTGCATACAAATGGATTATTGATCTTACCATCATGCATCCACTGCTACTGTCCATGGTGCTGATCTTATCTGTCCTTTTGCTGTACAAAAATGGGATTTTTTTTTTTTTTTGCATCTGTCATTCTGAAAGGTGGTGCTCACTCTGAGCTCAGACTCTGTTCAGTCATGAGTCTATTTTAGATGGGTGTCATTAGGTTTTTTTTTTGGCATGAGACTTTTCATTACCATTAATTAACTGGTTATGAGGTCAGCAGTCGTTCTGTGACATTTTGTCATGTAATGCTGATTCATATCACACTCATGTTCATATTGCATCTGTATTTATTCTTTATGCTGTTAAATTGAAACATTGATTTATGAGGTGCCAAATCTTGTGTCATATTTAGCATAGAATAAGTGGAGTGAGATGACCTTGCTTAAACAGCTGACCAACCAGATTGTTTATATATGCATGTGAAATATGATTTGACATTTTTTTCTAATGTGAAATTCTTGATCTGTCTTTTAGGATGGAAAAGTAATTGTATGGGATGCGTTCTCAACTAATAAGGTAAGCTGAAATGAGCAGGCATCCATGTTTGGGAATTCAAATAAATCTAAAGCTAGAATCATAAGCTATGTCTCCATTTGCAAGGACATCCTACCTCTCCTGTCCTACCTGGGCCTTTAGCAAGATCCTGAAAATGTAGCACTGTAGCAGTGGGAAAAATCTACCCTAAAAGCAGTGGTCAGCACACTTCTAAATAGATTCCTTTCCAGCATTTTAATCCATAAATGGAATTCTAAAAAAGCTGATTTGCTTTTAGACCCCTGGTCAGGAATGCTCATGCTGTGTTTGTGTGTGTGTGTCTGTGTGTCTCTGTGTGTGTGCGTTCGCGCGTTTGTGTGTGTGTGTGTGTCTGTGTGCATGCATGTATGTGTGTATGTGTACGCATGCATGTGTGCGTGTGTGTGTGTGTGTGTGCGCGTGCATGCACGCATTTGTGTGTGTGTGTGTGTGTGTGTGCATGCGTGTATGTGTGTGTATGTGTGTGCACGTGTGTGTGTGTGTGTCTGTGCGTGTGCCTGTGCATGTTGCAGGAACATGCCGTAACCATGCCCTGCACCTGGGTGATGGCCTGCGCCTACGCCCCCTCTGGCTGTGCAGTGGCCTGTGGGTGAGTGCCCTGCCATCCCAGAGCAGCACCGCATCAGCCCTGCACAGAGGGCAGAGACTGCTGCAGCCAGAGATCCTCATCCTCTATTACTCTGTTTGTCTGTCTTAATTCTGTTCTATTCCATTCCATTCCATTCAATTCCATTGTATACTGTTCTATTCAATTCCATTCCATTCTATTCTATTCCATTGCACTGCATTGTATTGTAGTGCATTCCATTCCATTCTATTCCATTCCATTCCATCCCATCCCATTCCATCCCATTTCATTCAATTCTATTCTATTCTATTCTATTCTATTCTATTCACTTCAATTCAGTCCAGTTCACTTCTGTTTTATTCTGTTAAGTTCAATTAAATTCAGTTTAGTTCAGTTTAATTCAAGTCAGTACAATTCAATGTAATGCAAAGCAATGGTGCTTTCTTGGAAGGACAAACTAAAGCAGTTGCATAGAGTATAATTCAGTTGTTATTGCAGCTACAGGCAAACAGAGCACAAGTATATCTGTCTCTCACTGTAAATTCACTTCAGTTGAGGAAGCTTTTGTGAAAAACAAAAGCAGATATTCAGAGAATGTAAATGTTGAACAGAAATTAATGGTAAATTTTAGTGTACTTTCCTTTTAAGCGTACAGTCAACCCATTATAACAGACCCCCTAACTCTCTGTCTGTCTGTCTGTTTCTCTCTCTCTCTCTTTTTCTATCTTTGTCATTCTGCTCTTTCAGGGGTTTGGACAACAAGTGCTCAGTGTACCCCCTGTCCCTAGACAAGAACGAGAACCTGGCCTCCAAGAAGAAATCTGTTGCCATGCACACCAACTACCTGTCCGCATGCAGCTTCACCAACTCTGACATGCAGGTGAGAGGGAGGTTAGGCAGGTGCTGTCTGTGAGGGGTAACAAAGCTGGTCTAGAGAGCAGTCTCCCTCTCTCTCTCTCTCTCTCTCTCTCTCTCTCACTCTCTCTCCCTCTCTCTCTCTCTCTCTGTGTCTCTCTCTCTCTCGCTCTCTCTCTCCCTCCCTCTCTCTCTCTCTCTCTCTCTCCCTCTCTCTCTCTCTTTCTGTCGTCCGGCAGCATCCATCTATCCTTCAAACACACAGTGGGGATGATCAAAGTGGCCATTACCACCATTCCAAATGCACCACACAGACGCTGGATAGATCAACCTTTCTGTTGTGTCGTACATGTTATTATTATATGACTGAACAATTGACGCCATGCCAATGGCTACTCATGAGTTTTCTTCTTTTCTGAAACAAATGAAGCATAGCAAAGCAGCATGAACCCTTTTCACAGGGGCAGTAGTGTTGAAATTTTCCACGCTGTGCACAGCTGTGTCCCCGCTAACAGCAAATGCAGTAATTTCACTGAAATGCCTGAGGATGACTTTCCCATTTCATTTATTAATTCACAGCAGTCAGCCCTCTGAAGCAGGACTGGGTCACGTGTGACAGCCGGCCATTGTGCGCCTATTTATAACTCCCAGGCAGCCGTTATCTGAGGGATAACAGAGGTCGCTGCTCCAAATGCACGTACAGATACGAACGGGAACGCCAAAATCCAGGAACACTGCAATCAATGTAGCTAAAATGTGACATGGTGATTAAATAATCTCAGCCGTTCACCGCAATGCTGGAATGTTGGCTGGCAACAAGGCGACAAGAGAAAAACAAGAGAAAGCCACATGTCTAGTTGAACACCCTGCCTACATCCGTGGGAAATGGACTTCCTGTGCACAAATGAATAACGGAATTTCCTGAAAGTTGACCTCAAGGGGGGCTTTTAGCCTCAGGTCCCTCTGATTTATATGTGAAAGTCCTGCAAGTCACTCATAAAAATATGCTTCCATATAGAGGATTCCACAGAAATCAATATAAATTATGGGGCCAGTACTCTTGGGCTCTGTGTAGTTGTCTTCAGTGACTTCTGTTTACATTGCATTAACATTTATTAATTTCGCAGAAGCTCTTATCCAGAGCAACTTCCAAGGGTTGCATTCAGTGGGGTTAGACATTTAGAATTACAGGCACTAGCCATTAGTGCTAACCTTAAAATGCAGTGGCATTGTGGGAAACAATGCCACAAGGGGAGTTAGTGCTGTCACATGTCAAACCTTAAACTATTACTGCCAATTTCCAACCACCAGGCTCGTAATATCCCCTGTTTGTTACCCCACAATGCATTAACCACTCAGCTTATGCTGCTGCAAAAGCTTAAAGTGCCACCAGGTTTTAATCTTCTATGCTTAAACATCCATCCGTTTTTCAAATGCTAGCTTTTATCGCGGGCGTTAGGAGGGGGAAGGGTCAGAGTTCACAGAGCCCAGATGTAGCCTGAATAGGTGGATTTTGAGTCTGGAAGAAAATGGATAGTAATCCAGCTGTTCTGGCAGTTCTGAAGCATTCATTCCACTGGGCAAAAACAGTAGAGGGGTGAGACGGGATGGGCCCACCTTCTGGGATGGGACTATTAGTTGGCCAGAGGTAGTGGAGTGGAATGGAATTTTTATTCAAACAAAAGGTTGCCGGATTGATTCCCCATGGGGGCACTGATGCTGTACCCTTGGGCAAGGTACTTAACCCACAGTTGCCTCAGTAAATATCCAGCTGTGTAACAATGGATAACAATGTAAAAACCTGTAATTGATGTCACTCTGGATAAGAGTGTTTACTAAATGCCAATAACGTAACGTAATGTAATAACGGAAGTGAGACACGGGTGGATTTTTTCAGATGTTATGCAGCAGCCATGTCACTGCTTCTACATTGTCTGTGATGGACAAGTAAGTATCCTGCACCGCCCCCAGGTTCCTGGATCTCTGGGATGGTGACACAGCTGTGTAGTGAAGGGAGAGGGAGAGGGTGTGTGGTGCTGACAACCTAGCTGGCATATAAAGAGGTTTAGTTTTGGAGAGGGGGTGAAAATGTCAGAGTGTCATCTGCCGAATATAGAGGAGCTGTGGGAGGAAATGACTGATCCCAGAGATTCTGTGTACAGGGAGTAGAGGACCAACGGTCGATTCCTGTGGTGAGGGGGTGAGGCTCTGACGCAGAGTCACCGTGTTACCATGTAGGAGTGGTCATAAGGGTTGGATGAAAAACCACTGATCTGATGATCAACTGTATGGAAAGCAGCTGAGAGATCAAAGAGGATTAGGTCAGAGGATAGGGAGGTAGCTCAAGCAAAGCTGAGTGCTTTGGTCATATAGAGCAGAGCGTTTTCCATTGAATGGCCTGCTTTGAAACCACACTGGTTAGGCTCAAGTAGGTCATACTGAATCAGGAAATAAGATAGCTAGCTGCATACAACCCATTCCCAGGGCTTTTGAGAAAAATGGGAAAAGGGAGACAGGTCTGTAGGTTTGGACCAGTGTTGGGTACAAGGTTGGTTACTTAATCAGTGGTCTGACTAGCAGTCTATTTAAAAGCTGTTGGAACTGCAGTTGGGGTCAGGGAGGAATTCACCAAACAGCAAATAAAATGGAAGGAAAGCAGGTGCAGAGACCTGTGTTAGCCAAGAGGGGGTCCGGTACACAGGTGGTTTCCCCATTAGCCATTAGGAATTGTAGGAGGCCAGAATTTGAAATAAGAATGATAAAGGGAGTTGTGGCTATATGTACCTTCTTTCTCAAAACAGGGTGTAAATTGATCTGCGGTGAGGGCGGAGGGAGATGGAGGAATAAGGAAGGGTGAGCAGGGAGGACAGGGAAAATAATAACTTTGAACTTTGAGTTATTGGAATCTGCTTGAATTTTTGTTTGAGATTAGGACGCAATTGTTTCAACATTCAATGTGACGTAAGACAGGAAGCTTTTTACTCACAAAGACACAGTGTCCTCTCTGCCTCCCACAGTGTGAAGAAACAGCATAATTTTCGCTGGTGACGACAAAGTCCCACAGTGGGTTTGTGCCATTCGTGAAAGCTGTTTACAGGGTTTTTAAAAAGCACTGTGACCCTTTTTAATGGTCCATATGTGACATTTTAGAGTTGTTGTCAGGGCTCCGCCCCCCTAGCTGTGGTGTTTTTGTTTTTTCCCTGTCCATGTGCTTTTTGTTTTTCCTTGTGTTCCAGCCCCGCCCCGCTCCCCGCCTGGTCCCCGCCCTCCTGATTGCCCCATTACCTTCACCTGCCTGCCCACCTGCATCCCATCTCCTCATCAGCCCAGCCCTATTTCTACCCTGCTTGTTCCTGTCTTGTTTGCCAGTTCGTCTCAGCGTTTTCGTACCTGTTTCGTTCCCGCAGTTTTTTTGGATTTCTGTGTTCTCCGTGCCTGACTCTGCCTGCCCTTCGTCTTCGTTTTCTGCCTGCCGTTTTGTCCCTTTGCCTGATCGTTTGCCTGCCCGGTTCCTGATCCTGCCTGCTTCTGTTACTGACCCTGTTTTTGTCCACGGACTGCCTTCCGGTTTTCTACCCTGCCTGCTTTTGGTTTCGCTACTTTCCTGCCGTCATTAATAAACCCGCCTGCAACCTGAAGCTCTCTTGGTCTGCGACTGAGTCCCTGCCTGAGTCCTTACAGTTGTGTGACATGTTAATTTTAAATGTTCCAAAATACAGACAAGACTTTCAAAGCTTTGAGGTGGCAGCACTGGTCAGAGTGTCTTGATATTTTCTAATCATGAATGATGACTCATAAAGCAGTATATAAACATCATTATCATCTAGAGCTTTCTTCTGTAAATCATATAATAATACAGTATTAGTGAATGATAACTTACACTGACACAGAAATTAATGTTAAATCACATTATATTATTTCACTCGGCCCTAAAAAAACAAACCCCCATCTCTCTCTCTCTCTCTCTCTCTCTCCCCCCCCCCTCTCTTTCTTTCTTTCCCTAGCTGTCTGTCAGTCCTACTCTTCCTCTCTTCCTCTCTTCTTCTTCCTCTCCATCACTACAGTTCAAGCAAAGGACACACTGGTCCCTGAAGTTGCCATGACAATTTCATGTCCCACAGGACATATCCACAGGCTTGTGTGATGTGGTTTTGTGTATGCATGAGAGATCATTCCTGGTGATCTGGATCCTGAAAGCGGGGCATACACACTTGCATATAAAGGCTTTTTGTCGTGTGGGCACAGTGGAACATGACTCTCCATTTGTGAAACCTGTTTTTCTCTCTGTGTTGGGATTTTAACAGCTGCGTATCCTCTCATCTGTGTGATTATGTGGGTCAGAGGTTTCCTACTGGATTAAGACCTCACTAATGCTACAGACACCAATTTGCGAAGGGCCATTGGTTTTCAGTCAGCCTGGGAACTGAACGTCTTACGTCATGGATGTTAAATTGTGTGTGTACGCTGTTGTAGCTCCCAAGAGCTTTTTATTATTGCTCAAATTTTAATTGGTTTTCATTATTTAATTCCGTTATTGCTTTCATTGCTTTTCATTATTGAAACGTGGAGACTAAACAGACGAAGATGTTGTTTAACTCTATGTGGTTTCACATGGCAAAAACTCACAGTTATAAGGCAAGGGCTGTCCGTGTTGAAACGTTCTAGTTGTTTCCTTGTTTTTTGGCTTGTAATGTTAAAAAGCAGACTTTAAGCAAATACAGCTATGGACAGCAGCTTAATAGATAGATGTGTGAATGTGGCTGAAGTCTGCTGAAGTTGCATTTATATGCACATTGTCTACATTTAGCAGGTGCTCTTATCCAGAGTGGACTTACAAAATATGAAAATATAAAGTGCATCTAATAAAATGGCATGAAATGTTGTACAATATCAACCATATCCAAACATGCATCGGAGTCAGACAGTGCTGAGATCACAAGTGAATGAATAAATGTAAATGTGAATGTAAATGTGAGTGTGTGCTTGTGCTGCCACATGCCATGCAGCGAAATTACCATTTATAATAGGGTTAGGGAAATGACTTTCTGTTCAGAAGATAATATATTCACCTGAAATATGCCGGTGTATCAATAGGCAAAATGTGAAAGGAATGTCCTGGAAGCCATACAAGTTCCTCAGAATAAGGGAGGTGTTCAAAGCAAATAAATAACAAAGCATCCTTTATCATGTTGAGGAGTAGAGGAACTTCATGTATAAATGTTTGATTCAGTCATAGAGGAAGCTAGAAAACACTGGGCTTTGTGTGTCAAACTGCTGCTGAAGTGAGGTGGTCTGAGTCATACTTGTAAACAGGTTTCTGGTTTGAAACCCAAAGCCAGCTCATTGGGGTCGTGCAGGAAACAGACATAAGCAGAAAAAAGCCTCACCTCTGTACTTTCTGGTGTGGCTGGAAACAACCTTGAAGGCAAAAATGAGTGTTCCCATTTAATTAGTGCGGTCATTTGCTGAAACACTTTACTTTTTTAAGCCGTGCTCCAGTCTCTGAGAAGGTCAGGTGACTCATTGCTTGTAAATCTCACCTCCAGCACTAGGGTTAACCATTACTTTCAACTGAAATTTGAAATGCGTTAGATGAAAAAAAAAATGTTCAGCAAAAGATGGTTTATGCCAGGTGTTTTGAATTATATTTGATAAATCTGTCTAAATGTAGATATTAAATGTGCTAAATTTTGCATTATGTTCTCTAGGCTGCCATAAGGGGCCAGTAAATGCACTAAACATAATAATTTTATTTCAAAATATTTCAGATTTTTCAAGTTAGGATAGAAAAATATTGCATCTCTATGTAAGTTGATACTAAATTGAAAAGAGATTCCAGTTTCCATTAGGGAATTATGGATTCCATTCCATTGTGTTATGAACTAGGAGTTACAAACATGTTTTTCTCTTGTCTGATCTGGAATAATGACAAAACTGAGTCAAAGACACATGTGTGCAAGTGCAAGTGCATACTTGCATGTATTAGAGGGGAAGAGAGTGTGTGCTTGCGCAGAATTGCATGTGTGTTTGTGTGTATGTGTGTGCATGTGTGCGTTTATATGGGCGTATACATGTGTGCGTGCGTGTGCGCGCATGCATGCTTTTGTACATTGTGTGTGTGTGCGTGTGTGCGTGCGTGCGTGCGTGCGTGCGTGCGTGCGTGTGTGTATCTGGCAGTCACGCCCAGCTGGTGTGCCTCTGGTTTCAGATCCTGACGTCAAGCGGGGACGGGACGTGTGCCCTGTGGGATGTGGAGAGCGGTCAGCTCCTGCAGAGCTTCCACGGCCACGCTGCTGACGTCCTCTGCCTGGACCTGGCCCCCTCAGAGACCGGCAACACTTTCGTCTCCGGGGTAAGGGCTCTCCCCTCTCCCAGTCTCCTCCACTCCTCCTCTCTGCTTGTGTCCCAGGTCCTCGGGGTCTTTCACACCCGCCTTGCACTCTTCTCCCTGCAGTGTGGAGCAGGGCCGGCGCTATGGGGGTTCTTAGGGATGCACTGCACCCCCAGACAGACCTCAGTGCACCCCCAGTTGTCACCTTATATCCCAATGTCTACATATTATCTATGACGTTTTTGTGCCCCACCCCCCGTGGATTGCAGTTGCACCCCTCTGAATCCTCCCCTGGTGTGGAGATACCCGCTGATTATTGAGTCCCAGTGACTGAGGATCCCCCCTGTGTTTCCTGCAGGGCTGTGACAAGAAGGCCAACGTGTGGGACATGCGATCTGGCGAGTGCGTCCAGTCCTTCGAGACCCACGAGTCGGACATAAACGGCGTCAGGTGAGCTCACCTGGAGCCGTCCCGCTCCTGGCATTGCCGTTCTTATCAGTGCCTCACGAGCTCAGGTATCGGGAGTTAAACACAAGGGGGCATTTCCTGGGCACAGTGTCTTTGAGCCCCTCTCCGCCGCTGTGGTTCCTGACCCCCTCCTTGTGGTGTTGTGTCTCTTTTACATTACATTACATTACAGGCATTTAGCAGACACTCTTATCCAGAGTGACTTACATCAGTTTTTTTACACTGTTATCAATTTAAACAGCTGGCTATTTACTGATGCAGCTGTGGGTTAAGTACCTCGCCCAAGGGTACAGCAGCAGTGCCTCAGCTGGGAATTGAACCGGAAGCCTTTTGGTTACACGTCCTGGCTCCTTAACTACTGTGCTACACTGCCGCCCCTCTTGACACTGTTTTAGCAGTATGTGTGTTTTCCCTTTCTGTCTTTCTCTCTAAATGCTCAGCTTTGTATCTCCTATCCCAGGTACTACCCCAGCGGGGATGCGTTTGCTTCAGGCTCCGATGATGCTACTGTGAGCAGTTTCTGATTCTTTCTCTTGATTTCCTCACTCTCTTTTACTTTTGTGCTCATTGTGGTTCATCGGAATATGGCAGTGTCCCTCCCCCACTTAATAACAGAAATCGTTAATCTGCTTTTCTTAATTTTTTTTCCTTTTCAGTTAGTGTGCCATAATCAGATACTGTCATGCATGACTGCATGATCTTTTATGTGCAACTGTAAAGAAGCCACACTTAAAACATCACTCATTTCCATTAACCAATAAACCAATATACCTCTTGCGGATGATGTATTTGTTTCTACAACAGCATGTATTCATAACCCTACTGCCCATGGTTACTTACATTAAATAATTGGTGCTTTTTTTTTTTTAGTGCCGCCTCTTTGACCTGCGGGCAGACAGGGAAGTTGCGATCTATTCCAAAGAGAGTATCATATTTGGAGCTTCCAGTGTCGACTTCTCTCTCAGTGGTAAGGGCTGCGTGGGGTTTCTGTCTATGACTGTCATCACATCACACACACGCCTTTTTTTTTTGGCCCAAATTTAAAGCCTCTGTCCTGTTTATGACAGAGACTCAAGCGCCGCTCTGCTCTGGCACCAGAGTTCACAATCTCTTTGTGTTCCCCAGAGTTGGTCCAAGAAGAGAATTCAGTCCTGTCTGAAACAGAAAGCACCGCAATAAGCTGAGCGCACAGCACAGTGGAATGCCATTCCCAGGGACAGCTGATAAAATCAAGCACAGCGAGAATGTGTACACGCAGTTCCGACACAAAGTACAAAGCACGTCATTAAAGGCATGGCATTGCATATAGCCTTGAGTAAGACCATTGTATTCATTCCACTAACATAAACTTAAACATAACCCTGGCATGCTGTTTGCACAAGGACGCTTATAACTTCAGTCGTGAATGACTCTCCCCTTCAGTGAGCTTGGTGATTACTCCTCTCGGCTGACTCATGGGTGATATTTCGGTTGTAAGAACATAGTTGACTGATTCAGAATAAGGAAACAGTTTTTGAATGATTTGCATTGCAGCTGAATGTCTTTGGGTGGGTGTGTCCCAGCCTCTTTCTCTTCCCTTTTTTTAAATCCCCTATTCTTTCATTTCTACAAGTAATACTGACGTAATGGGTGCACTGTGTTGTAAAGCTAATAGGGTCATTTTGGGTTTTTTGCTGACAGAAAGGACTCGCCAGTGTATTTGCCTTGGTTGTGACCTCAGCATGCTTTTGAACCATACTTTGCCTTCCAAAACATGTAGGAGAACTGTGTAGTCCACACTTCTGCAGTACACAGAACACATACATACTGCAGAACGTCCTGCAGAAAATGTCTTGTGACCCAAAAAGGGAAATGGAGATTTGAGAGTGAGAGAGTGAATCTTTTAATTGGCACTTTTTTTTTGTTTTAGTGAGACACTGGGTTTCATCTGTCTGTCCTCTTTTTATTGTCATGTGAAGAGTAGAATTCCAACAGGCTCCATGCAGTTACTGTTATTTTGTGCATGTTTTATTTTTTTTTTCTCCCATTAAACATATAGCCGTCTGTTGGAATGCATCCTGAAGTTCATGGCAGTTCATAGTGTCAGGCCATGTCCAAAGACTCATGGAAGCCAACTGAAGTTCATCTAGAATACACAAGATTCACGATGCTGTCTCTTCAAAGATGTTGAAGAAATATCATGTTATCAAAGCTACCACTGAATGGGGACATGGGATGCTTTCTGCTTTATTTTAATTACAACTATGATGCAGCCTGTCACCTGTCTTACATGACCCAAAATACATCTGCAATATTTATGTGTTGACTATTAAGACAACAAAAATGTGAGCAAAGATGCAATTGCTCTAGTGGTGTTGTCTGCGACCCCAGGCACTGGGTGTTTGAAAAAGGGCATGTATTCCCCATAGGCTGTTTTAACAGGATCCTAGATAAACAGGATTTGTCCCATGCCCCCCCCCCCCCCCCCCCCAACTGTTCCATTCCCAGGCCGCCTTCTGTTTGCTGGGTACAACGACTACACCATCAATGTGTGGGACGTACTGAAGGGGACCAGGGTCTCCATCCTCTTTGGTCACGAGAACCGCGTCAGCACCTTGCGTGTCTCCCCCGACGGCACGGCTTTCTGCTCAGGGTCCTGGGACCACACTCTGAGGGTGAGGGGTTTTGGGCTGTGGCATCCGGGGGTGGGGGAGGGGATTTCCTGCACCTGGGGGCTTGGGCTGCTTCTGCAAAGAGTGGGTGGAGGTGACCGTAATCGCAACCCACTCTGGCACCTTTGAGATTAACCTGTTTCCTTCTGACACAGTGTCACATTGTTCACCATTCATTCAAGCCCATTCAGGGGCATTTAGAAGGAAGTAAAACTGTTTTTAGGTTTTTTTTTTAAAAAACGGAGGTTCTTCTCTTTTTTCATCTTCACAAACTTTTTGTTAGTGTTTTCAGTGTTGGAATTTTTCTTTTTAACTTCAACTGGTTGTTGTGCTTTTTTGTGGTTTTTGTGTTTTTCATTTCAGATCTGGGCCTGAGCAGTTTCACCAGTGGGGAATCGAGAGCCTGTGAATTCCATGTTAGTTAATCAGTCAAGATATCCACTTCCTGTGCAGGTAGCACTCATTGCTCATCTGATAGTGTACACCTCCAGCAATGCAGAAGAGATTCATCTTGTGTGCATCTCTGGAAGCAGATGATGAATCGTACACATAGTTCCCGTGTGCACGCATAGTCTCTGGCATCGTACGCACTCACACACACGCGCGCGCGCATGCTCAATGTTCTAGAATGTTCTGCTCTCCGAATGACAGATAAAGTCAGCCCATCCCCCTTTAAACTTTCTGTTACCTGGCAACAACAGTGTTGCACCACTTGTCCGTGTGTATGTACAACGTGATGTGGGAAACCTTATCATCATATACAATCATATTCAATCATATACAATATTGTGTATATCATGGCTGAATACGTCATTTAATATTTGTTTCTTTTCTGTTGTTTATTTACCCTCTGAGGATATTTACAGTACATTATTTTCTGAATGGCTGAAGCAGTCAGTATTAGATTTATTATCCCTTTGGGTCTAAAAGATTAAAGAGTATCATTATACTTGGATAGTTTCTGTATGAACATATTGTCAATTATGTTTTCTGAAACTTGAATGTCTCAAAAAGACAAGAAATCCTACATACTATAAAATGCATGGTGTTTTTGTTTTTGTTTTGTAAGTAAAAAATTTGACTGAGACATCAGGGGAAAACTTGAGCTAATTGGTGCTAGAGCCTTGTTTTGACTTTTTAACTCTTCTTGATAATCAGCAAATCTAAGACTCAAAATGTAATTCGTATTACATTTTATCATTTTAAGTGTGCTGCGTTACACATAAGACTGCAGGTAACCTGCAGGTATTTCAATACATTTCAGGTTAAGCCAAATGCTATGGAAAAATTGTGAACTTTTAAAGAAAAGATTTGAGTGGAGAATTAGGACACAACAGCCTAGTCAAAAGAATGAAGAAAATATGAACGAATCAGGAGATGTGGGGTTAAAAACTGGAGCAATATAGAGGTATTGCATGTAAAATAAACAGGATTGGAATTTAAAACTGAAACAATGAAAATATTGTTTGCTACCTGATTTTCACTGGAGTAAGGTTGAAATCAGAAGGGACTACAGAAGAACAGAATGGTCAACGCGGTGGTAAGCAGAAATGTAGGGTTTGAAGGTGATCTCGAGTGGCAGCGTGGAGTCTCTGCAGGATACAGTACAATGGAGCTGAAAGGAGTGAAAGAAGTGAGGAAGAGAGGATAGATGAAGCCGCACAATCTTGTTTGATCAAAAGAGGACACAAGGGTATTAAAGTGACGGCCAGCAAAGAGACAGTTACACTTACAGAGATGAGAAACCTTCAGAGTCAATATTGGCAATGATATGTATCATGCTTCCTGTCTTCCCTGACAGCTTGTTTAGTAAAGGTGTGTCTCCTCATGTTAGAAAAACAGTTATACACCCCCCCCCTCTCCTAGTTCACAGCAAGAACTTCAAATACTAGATTCAGCCAAACTCAGCAAGACATGAGGTCGATACGAGAGATTGGAGATTGGAGTACTTTTCCATTGAGAATTACGTACGAGCGCAGCACCACTGTGTGTAACATTGTAGTCCCTTCTTTCGCCTCATTCACCTTTTCAGTTTGGCCTGTGGTAGAATTGAGATATTGCCTGAGATGTGATAAGTTTTGCTTAGAACTGTCGGAAACAGTTACAGTTTGACCAAGTGTACAATAGCGAAGGTAGAAATAAAAGCCTGTAGCTTTCAGTATTGTTCTAATATTTGAACTTTATCCTAGCCGGGTGCTTATGTAGTCTGATACAATACTGTTGCAGCTATATGCTCACCTTAAATCTCACAAATGTAATAAATGGTATTTTAAATATCGCTCATAATCATTGTCTGTCATTGTTTTTTCAGTATCGTTGTGCTTTCTCTGGGCTTGCATTTTACAAGGTGGTACATCATGTCTTCAGAATGTTTCCAGTCTACATTACAGCAGTAATAAAACATATGACATAATATTACGCAACCATTTCAATGGAAGTCCAAAAATATTTCCTCATAACCATATCATGCCATAGATGTTTACTGGGCTTGCTGCATCTGGCTTTCACGTCATGCCCTTGGTTAAAGGTTTCTTCAGCAGTCTGTGAGAAAAAATTGGCATGTGACAATAATAAAATAATAATAATAATTATTAATAATAATGATAATGTCATAAAATGGCATATTATTGCCATCATGTATCAGTTGATGATGGTGGTGGTGGCGATGATGGGAAGATTAATAACACATCAATATATTTGTAAAGACAAAGATAACACATTCATTTTAATAACTTGTCCAGGTTGAACCGCAGAGAAATCATTACTCAAGCTGCCTGGTGAACAAAAGTACCAACAAAGAACACTGTTGAAATGAGTGGTACTTTTTGTAGATGATTAGATTTTCAGTATCCTTGGGACCATGTTGATAACACTAAAAATTATGCCAGGCTAATTTCTTTAAAACACTTTCCAGTCAGAAACATTTTAATATGATTTGTGGCGTCTGTCTCTCAATATCCTAAGCTTGAGCAATGATGGTATTTATAACATGTATGTAGCTATCTAGAGTGTATATGTGTTTCAGTTCACTGTTACGCTGACAGTACACTAGTACATCATTATGTTTACGGGAGCTGTCATGATAATTTTTTTAATTCACTTCAGTACCGACAATGCTATCTGACAATGTGTATATACAAGCACAGAATGTATACAAAACACTGCTTCAATTACGGATTGCATTCTTTAAACAAATAATTGCGTACATAGTTTGGTTCCGGTAAGGGAATACCCGATTTGTGACGCACGGGAGGAGGGGCTTGTAACACCCTCTAGAAGGCTGAGTACGGGAAGTGAGGTCTTTCCGAATGGGCTTTCCTTTCCTTGGTCTGGACGAGCCGAGAGGGCAGATACTGCTGGGAGGGTGAGATGTACGTTTTCGTTATTTGCTTTATTTGTCGTAAATTCTTTACATATAAACACGGGTCTGTGGAAACTAGGCTGATAAGTTGTCAGGTGCGTCCGGTTTAGACGTTTGAAGCAAGTAAAAAAAAATGCTTTCTAAATAGCAAGCAAATTAGGTGCAGATTTTGTTACCCCTTCCTGGTGTCCCTAGGTAGCATGTCATTGGCAGATGAAACGGAACACCGTGGCTTGATAACTACTCACAGGTGTACGCGTTGGGTCTACCGTGTAGGAAAGGATACATGTGTTTTCATTGAACAATCTAGCAAACAGCTGATCAGCGCAGATGAGTGACGCCTTGTACTGGCTATCTTGTGACGTCGCTATTTAGCCGGTCAGTGCCGTGTTCTGGCTATTTCTCCTGTTTTAGGTAGAGATACTTCATTCCAGCAAGCTTGCTTTTTTGGAAATAAGTGTGTTTTTACTCTGATGCTAGTTTGCTGGTTAAGTTAATGGTAAATTGTGTAACGTTATTTGGCTGTCTCTCTGAGTATGTTTCATAAAAACGGATGCAAAAGACAAAGTGAATGGCGGTTTTTTATCCAGCTGCTTTACTGAGTTTTTCGCCCTGGTTCTTACTTGTCATCTTCGTCAGGCTTTCGTAAATGATTCACAGTGGCATTTTTGTAACGGTTAAACGTATCCTTTACCCGATGGTTCTGATGAAACGGGAGCTGCTTGAATGGATAAATTGGTTTCGAAAAATAAATTGAAATATCTCATAGAAATATTGTGAAACCAAAACCACTTTCGTTTGCTGTAATGCAGTAAAAGTGGATATAACGGGGCTACATAAAATTCGCTATGTAGGCTATATTCCATTGTGTATTCGCACTATAACATTGGTAGTGGAAATACTCATCACCTGCACACATACAGGATAGGCTACACAACTGTAGCATGTTCATTACTAACTGAATGGGGTATCACATTAGATTATTTAGATCAATCAGACTGACTTTCCGACCTAGACACAATTGCGATTGAAAGACTTGCATTAAAGTGAGGAAAACGAATGTGTTGAGCATTTTTTTTCCTCCTCTCTGTTTAGAAAATGTCCTGTTGGTTGCGGAAAGAGACGTTAGCGTTGGCAGAAGATTACATGGACTTCTGCATCGGGATCCAACGGACGCCTCCCAGCGAAAATGCCAAGGCCATGCGACAGCTCGCGAAGGAGATGGAGCGACGGTACAAGCCGAAATTTCACCCTCTCGCTCAGGGCTTCATCAACGGCTGCGGACCCGACCTCAGCGCCAGTTTGAAGAGGGTGATGACGGAGCTGGTAGGAGACGGGAAGCTGAACTGGGGAAGAGTCGTGTCTCTGTTCACCTTCATGGGAATGGTGGTCAATGAACTGTACTCCAGAGGAGAGAGCAGAGAGAAGTGCAGAAGACTAGCAGAGACCATAGCTGACTACCTCGGCGGGGAGAAACAAGGCTGGCTAGTGGAAAACGAGGGATGGGTAGGTTTAAATGTCTTTGCCCTGTCTGGTGTTTTATTTGTGTTTGAGAATGCTAGGGCTGTTTTTATTTTTTGCCACCCACTTTTCTCTCATATCCAACCCCTTTCTCCTTCTTTCATTATTTTTTTTTTCATGGTGTGTTGTTTGGCCTTATGCAAATAGCCCTATCTTCACTTTTTAAGTGTAAACACCATGAAGTCTCCTGTGCTATGGGGTAATGCATGCACTGGCCTCAAGTCTAGTGATACTATGTTTCTCACTTCAAATCTACAGCACTAGCTCTCTTCCCAAAACCCTCTAAAGTCACCTCTCTGTTATCCAGTAGCAGATTTGTGGGTTAACCACAGTGGTGTCAGTATTCCTTGTCCTCAGTTCAAGTTTTAAAATAATAAAAATGACAGTTGTAAGTAAGTGATTTAACACAACTCTGTACATATATGAGCCTGGTTAAAGTAAATATTGGATGGTTCTGTTGTGCTGGCAGCATAGGTGCTGACAGGTAAATTGAATGCTGCTGAGAGGGAACGATGGGATATAATGTAACATTTTTCACACAACACAATCCTTCCCCACACTGAGAGCCTGCATAGCTGTGACAATGACAATGTTTCTCATGTCTGTAGCAGACATGAGGCAAAAGGAGGCTCAGTCCAAGAGACAGGCAGCCATAATAGAATATTTTGCCATTGTTAGTAAGGGTAAGTAACACAGCTACTGTTGCCACGTTGCTTGTTGAAACTTTTATGTTACTGTTTTAAAGTAGCTAATCTTTTCAGCTACCTTAAAACAATATTTTTTAAAGAAATTATTAAAGGCATGCTCAGTTCCTCATTGCAGCTAGTTAGTGAACTAACACTTATGATAGCTTGTAAATGATCCATAATTTGCATCTAACGTTACAACAAGCCATCTTAAACTGTGGTCCATTAACCAAACTATCGTCAAATCTAAAACAGTTCCTTATGTTATTATGTGAAATGGTTCCTTAGTTATCAATCAGTTCCTTACGTGATTGCCATCCCAAAGCCTGGATCATTGTGTATTAGATGTAGCCATATTGTAAGCTACTACATTCACCTTTCTGTCAGTCTTTCAATTGTCAAAATTTGGGTGTGGTACATATTTCAGCAATGTGGGTGGTGAGCCAAAACAGATTCTTGTGTAAGTTTGGCTGTTAGGGAAGGTGCAAAGAATATTATATTTTGGGATGTCAAGCTGAACTGAATTGAGATACTTTGAAAATCTTTCAGTCCTTTGATGGAGACTGGAATTAGCTGTCCTAGCCATCGAAAGATGTGCAGTATAGCAGTGTAAGTTTTTAGCATTAGACAAACCTTCTCAGCTTCTTATCACTATTAATGACACCTTGATCTATAAAACAATATGTATCTATTTGGATACCACAGAGTGGAAAGTACCATTGTTTTAAACCATTTGGGGAAGGCCTATATTCAGAAATGAAAGCCCGGTACTTTGTGTGGTTTCTCTTTTCTCTGAATGCACAATCAGTAAATTGGCGTCGTATAAAAGGTCAGCTAGAATGGCATGTGAGTTGCTCATTCTGAAACTGAAAGACCGGTTCAAATGAAAGAGGCGAACAGCCTTCTACACTTTATATGGTTATATCTTGGGTTGATGTTCTTGTTGGGGCTTGCAGAGAATCTTCCTGTATGACGTGCTCAGTAATGCAAGGCTATAGGTGTGTAACTCGGACACAACTGAAAGTCACATTTGCCCAGCTTACAGCTTAGTTGTCCAACACTTATGATAGCTTGTAAATGATCTATATATGATATTTTGCAGTTTCCAGTTAATGTTACAATGAGGTATTTTAAACTGTGGTCCATTAATAAAACTATCATCAAACCTAAAATGGCAATCAATCAGTTCCTTGCGTGATTGCCATCCCAAAGCCTGTATCATTGTGTATTAGATGTAGCCGTATTGTAAGCTACTACATTCACTTCTCTGTCAGTCTTTCCATTGTAAAAATTTAGGTGCATATTTCAGGAATGTGTGTGGTGCTGAGCCAAAATTTATACATTTATAAAGATGGACATTTAGGTTACAGTTATACATTTTGGTTCAACAGGGTACAACTGCAATGCCCCAGCTGGAAATTGAACCATCAACTCCTGGGTTACAAGCCACGCTTCTTACTACTACACCATGCTGCTACCCTGCTGCTTGGGGGGCCTTTACCTGTGCAGAGGTCATCTCATATTAGGAATGTAAAAGGAATGTAAAGCAGACCTAAATCAAACCTGGGGAAGCAGGCCACCATACAAAACAGGCTGGCAGCCGTCAGAGGGAACCATAGCTTAGGCGCATGATCCTCTGCTTATGCGCTGGCGCTTTTTTTTTTTAAGCTGGCTAGAAATATGATTTATGAGTTTCGTTTGTTTATTGAGTCCATGTTTGTAATTTATGCAAATGGATTTGAGAACGCTGACTGTATCGCCAGCTGCACTCAGCCCTTTGCAGAGGCCATGCTGAAAAGTACCAGCCCATTGAGAGAACCATAAAGGAAAATAAAATAAAATATAAAAATTTAAAATGAGTAAAAAAAAAAAAAAAAAAATGAAAGTCATTTGCTTTGTTGTTGCCTGGCATGAATTAAGTGCAGTGCATTTCTGTTTTGGTCATATCACTTTGGACGTAAGCACTTCAGTACAGATGCAAGAGCTGTACTTAGTGGCAATGACTGAGTAATGGGTCAGATCGTCACAGAATAATCCAGTTTAGCTTTGAGTCAACATTACCTATGAGAGGTGCTATATTTTAATACTATTCCTGCCAGTTTGCTGCCAGCCTGTTCTCATGACGCTTAACGTTGCTGTGAGGGGCAGTATGAATCATCCCTATCTTGTGATTTAAGTATTGGTATATACCGCTCTCCCCAGTCTTCAGTGCAGTGTGGCTAAATGCTCTCCAGTGTGCGTTGTGCCGCAAAGCATAGTGGGTAATGTAATTTATGCACTTAGAATGGGCTAAATCCTTGCATAGGAAAAACCCAACTGCCTTTCAGGTAATTCAGAACTTTCCTTTGTGGGTGGTAAAATGTAGGCTATGTTCATCTGTATGTTTATGGGAGCCAGTGGTTAGTGGTTTAGCAATGTCTCCAAAAAGGCTGATTCTGAATTTTCAGTTGTGTATGAATTGTATAACATCGGACCTCTCTGGGTTTTAAGTATAATGTGTCCATTGTTGTATGGATACCCATTGCCACACAGTATATAGCAGAGAACCACAGAATGCTTCATCAAAGCGATGACCAAACAAATCCAGCAGTTTTTTTTTTTTTACTGCTTTATAGGAAATCCTTCAGAGGGGGGTCTGGTTCTTGCGTTGAAAACTGTCATTAAAAATTCAACTCAAAACTTTTTTTTTTTGTCTTTTGTGCAGGAAGGGTTCACAAAGTTCTCCCACTGTGCGAGGGAAGTGAATAAGGAATCATCGGTGAAGACGGCACTGTTTGCTGCGGCGGGTGTGGGAATTGCAGGCCTAACCTTTCTCCTTGTACGCTAGACTAATTTGTCCTCTGTCCCCTTTTCTTTAGATCCCATTCCAAGTATTCATTAATATTAATTTTACAAATATTCAACGAAAGCCTTATCCTCAGAGTTTGTAATTTCAGGTTTCCGGGTTAGAAATGTGATCATTCCCAAGTGTCCATTGGATGTTCCCAGAAGACCCAAGTCTTAGTTAACATTAATTGCAGTGTGCTTTGTTCTTAACTTTGGGGGAAAAACAGGTTCTCAAATCACTGGTTACAAGTCCATCATCACAGAACATAATGACTTCAGCAACTGTTGAAATGAATGTTATTGTAAAAAAAAAATGACAGCTTAGTTTAATTCTTCTGTCAACGTTAACAATAAAGCACCCTGCACACAGTCCCGTGAATTGATTCTTTTAAGAGAATAAACGGTCCAGTGCTCAAAATGAGAAAACGGTGCATGCATCTTAACACAGTCACAAGTGCAGAGGCCGTGTGTGAGGACAGAATTTAGTGGCCATAGTTGTTTTGCTACAAACTCTTTTTGTACTGGCTCTCTGTCCACGTTTTTGAAATAACACAATCCGGTGAACTGCTTTGCGAATTCTCAAGTCTAATGATATATATTATTTATATTAAATAAAAAATGTAAACAATCCCATTTGTGGAGTTGGTGAGTTGCAGCTTTCATTGCATCTGCGTTTTCATTTCACTGTCTTTGTAACTGAAGCATTAATTTACTGTCTGGTTGTGTTTTTAGTACGATTCCCCTTAAAAGTTTATACCCCCGAGCTCCGTGTAGGGTAGCATTTTACTTAAACATCAGTCATTTTTGTTTTATTGTGATGAAATTTACAAATATATATATATATATATATAACTTAAAATTATTTATTGCTTAGATCAGTGTTTCTCAATCCTACTCCTGGAGGCCTGCTGTCCTGCATATATTCTATCTATCCTTGCTCTGCCTACCTGACTGAACTCATCAGTGGCACTTTTGATTAGCTGAGCACACCTGATTCAATCAAGCAGCAAGGATAGATAGAAGATATGCAGGACAGTGGACAGCCTCCAGGAGTAGAATTGAGAAACACTGGCTTAGATGATTTTTGACATTTGACATAAGCATTATAATCATTGCCTTATCCATTTAACTTTTTCTAATAAAAAAAGACAAAATTATTAGTATTAATGTTTGTTGTGATTAATATTTTAATCTTTCAGAGGAACTAGTTATAGAAAGTATTAAATGGAAAAAATTGCATGTAATAGGATCTGTTTTGGCTAAGTGCATATCAGAGGTCAAAGTGACATCATTAAAGCCACTTTGATCTTGACTATAGTGATGGCAGTAGCACATTGCCCTTCACGTGTACCTGCATGTTGGCGTAGTGACGCTGAGTCATAATCGCTAATTGTGATGTCATTGCGGCACTGGTCTTCCTCAATGCCAGAGATTTTTTGCAATTATGGAAAGCGCTGTTCCCTGCCACAATCTGTACACAACAGAATATAAACAAGACACAAATTCTTATACATGATTTTCACGTAAGTAGTGACTTACTCAGTAACTCACAGGTTTCTCATAAAAACACACATTTGTTTCAGTTCATGTAGTGCGCTATTTTATATATAGTCCTGGGGGTCTGAAAAAGGTCTGGTAAATGCCTATATCTGATCAGGTGAGTCCACATTAGTGCCATGATAAACTTCCTGTGTGTGTGTGTGTGTGTGTGTGTGTGTGTGTGTTTTAAGTCTCAAGATTGTGAGAACAACTTCTGCTGTTAGCTAGCTTTTTAGAAAAAAGCTTAGCTTTTTTTTTCCTTTTTTTAGACTTGAAGGCCATAATTTGCTTGCCTTCTATAATCACTATTATTACAGCAAGCAATGCCGACCATTCCACCTGTGTGTTTGCGGCCTACACCCTGCACTTTTCTGTTTACAAACTGAGACCACGTGCATTTTTTTTTTCAGGTCCAGCGCATAGCTGCGGGTGCTGGCCTACACCCTCTGTAACTATGGCAGAGAAAGAAAGTGAAGCAAAGCTGAAGTGCTAATTGCACTGTAAATGAGGCTAAACATAGGGCAGGTTCATCTGATAACGAATAAGCTCCGTGGATTTGCTGTGGTACATTTCCCAAATTGCGATGCAGTGAAGTGTTTTAAGTAATGCAATGGCTGTGGTACATGTGATGTGGCTGCATGTTCTCATTTCACATTTCTGTTGTACTCACCTCAGTAAGGTATCCCACTGCCACGCCGTTTCTCATGCATAATTCATGGTACTGGACACCACTGAAATGCACATTCACATGCTGTGCAGGGAAGACGTGAATATCTCATTGACACACTCCAGCATCCAGTGAAGGGGCAAGACATGGAACATCATTGGCCAGTTTACCACTCAGCTCTGTTATCTAACTCTGAACCCGCAGTACCATCACGTAATGTAACGTAATGTTGCAGCTGACAGATCCAGCTGTAGGTAAAACCTTATCTCTGGGGGTTTTAAAACCACAGGAGGAAGTTCTGCTGCATGTAGTCTGTGCCCTTTAAAGGTCTGCCACGAGCAGCTCAGTGCTGTCTATAACATCCCAGGCTTCAGGCAAAGTTCAGTCCTTAAGGTTAGAACTGTTGAGCCACTCCAAGCCCCTTAACAAGAATGTGAAAACTCCAAGGAAATTTTGGGACATTTGCGGATGTCATTTGAAGTAAAACAGTGGTAATCCCATGACTGTAAAATTTGGTAGTGAGAGTGTACACGCACAGAACACAGAATCTTCTGCCCATAGATGTATGCAGAATATCGGTGGTACATGAATAAAATGTTTGGTTTATTAACACTCATTCTACCGACTGCCCTTGTGAATTGTCTGATGTTAGACACACAGAATGAGTACTGAGAGCACACTGAGAGCTGAGACTGACACCTCTGTGGAGCCTGAAACTGTGGGTTTGCCAGAGCAGGCGGGTGGCGAGGTGTTGCCCCGGCGAAGAGGAAACTCCAGCCGCATGAGCTCACCGTCTGTCACCAGGGACAGCACCTCGACATAGGTCAGGGATGATAATTGCTCATATTGCATTTGCATACTTGTAGCCCACACGTTTTTTTTTTTTTTTTTTTGTTATTTGCATATTTTTTTACATTGAGGTCTAAATGTAAAAAAACATCAGACTCACAGCTGTCTTGTGGTTTTTGTGCTGCTTCACGTTGGAGTTTGTCTCAAGTCAGCCTCCTTTTTTTGTGATCATTGGACCTTCCTTCACCCCTACAGCCTCACCAGCTGTCTCCCATAAGGGGATGCAGAGATCTGTGAGGTGGAGAGGTTGACTGGTCGCACCAGCACCCTGCATTTTTGAATGCAGCTGAATGCAGCTGCTGCAGTGCTGAACGCAACTGATCATTCACAAACTCAGGGTGCGCTCGTGTGGCCTGCCCTGCCCCACCGTTGCGACAAGACTCAGCACTTACAGTCAGAATCTGTACTGCTTACAGAAGTGCCATGAGCCTCTCATGTGGCCACACCAGATGCTTAGTCACTCCCGACCCTGTCTTCGTCAGCACTGACCCGGCACAACGCTGTCTGCACACCATGAAGCTCTCGGACTGCAACATGCATGGCCCTCACTGCGGGCGTTCCAGGTTTATCTTTGACTCTGCATTTATTCTGTTTGTGGAACCGGCGGGGTAATGATTCATGGTGGGGGAAATGTGCTAATGCAGACTTTCCATGGAGGATTTCCTGCTGATTGTCAAGCAATAATAATTTTTAAAAAACCGTAAAAAGTGGCTATTTTGCATCCTGTTTTAGGAATGAAACCCAGGGGTCAAACAACACTGCAAACTGTCCTCTGTCTGTTTAAATCATTTTTCATTGACAATGTTTATCTCTATCAACTCAGTTCTCTGATAGTGTTAAGTTTGGTTTAAACTGTTCAACAACCTGGCAGTTTTATTCCTCATCTTTGTAGAAACAGTAAATCATTCATGATCACAGTTTCTGCTCATCAAATTCCAAAGATTTTTTTCTTTTTCTTTTCCAGGAAAAGTACTGTGTCACAAGGTTGCCAGTAAAGAAACAGAAGTTAGCATTACACAAGATTCACTGTTGCTTTCTGTCACCTTCCACATATCTATTTTTTTTTTGCCTTCACACTTTCATTCTATATCTTTACATTGATCTCCGGAAGAACATTCATGGAATAACAAAATAGCAGCTTGTCAGATCATAACATTCCGTAACGTTTCAAAGGACTGTCATGTCAGATCAGCCTGTCTGGTGTGATTTTAGCATGTTACACAGAAAGGCAATTTTGATTGCAGTAGAACTGCCTCTGGCACCACTGCTAAATATGTAGTGTTTAGGCTAGGGCAGGGCAGTGTACCTTCACACCACAGTACGTATGCTTATCTATGCCTATCATTTGCTTACTTTTCCATTTTTTTTTTCTCTCAAAGCATGCAGAACTACCAGGATGTGTGAGATGGGAATAGCTCTCTCTCGGGTATGAAAGAGGTAAAGAGAGGTAAAAAAAAAAAGATGATGTGTGTAGCGGTGGTCATATGGGGAACTGGTGGGGAGGTGTCTAACAGCAGGTCTTCCTACACATTTCCTGAAACTATATGATAAATGTACGACCTTATTCTCACATGCCGGCATGTGGACAGGACGTATGCAACCAAAGTGCCACTTTGTCTTTCCATTCTCTTAAAACAGAGAACTTGGAGTTTTGTTTTCACTATGAACCACTATCGATATCCCCCTCCCGTCAGTTTACAGAAACCACTCCTTCCCTCTTCAAGCGTATAATTTACACTCGCTTTTGGAGTTTATACATAATGATGTACACTGGTCCTGCAAAATACACGTAATATGCATCTGGGTCTGCATGTTTTCTTCAAAAATTGGTTTAAAATCCACCAAAATAAAAAAACAAGTGTATATACATTACACTGCTTAAATCTTGCTGTAAGATTTTTTTCCCAGAAGGCTTAGAATTAATTACATTACATATGCATGTTACATGATCAAAGCAAGATAAATAAACAGCTTTTTTCCATAGAGCTGTTCTGAGTGTCCTTTACATTTCAAAACTGCATGGAAATGACATTAATGTATGCCTGCTGTTTGATGTGAAGTACGGGAAACTTTGAGGTGTACATTATATGTAAATATACTTTCTCTTCATTTGTTAATTAGTTCAATGCAGAACATAATAACATTGTACTGAGAAGAACAGGTTGCTCTGCCTTTGTTTCCCTGCCATTGGATTCATAATTCCATCAAGGATTCAATAATTAACATCAGTCCTAAAGGCAAAACCTGGCTGATCATATCAGCATGCTGCTACTAGTCTCCAGGCTTTCCCGGTCATCGGTTTTGGTTGAAAGATTTGCATTGGGACTGTTCCACCCCTCGTGTCTGAAAAACCGTGTCAAATCTACACGTGGAAAATGTTGATGTTTTAGTGGCGCTGATGATTCAGCCTTGTGAAAATTATTGTTTGAACACACTCTCAGCCTGCCCCCAGAGAGGGGGCTTCACACAGCGCCGTTGAAGCAGCCGCAGAAAATGGCATGTTTGTTGCCGTCAGTGTCTGGAGGTTAATAACACGCCTCATGAGGTTGGTTTCAGAGCTGAAAGCTCCAGGTTGAAGTGAATCTCACAGCTGCTTGAAACAAAGAACGGCTACAACATGAGACTCCACGGGTGCGCCACCCCACCTGAGACCCCGGAGAGCCTGAGATACCCGCCAGACGGACGGTTCAGATGAGTTTATGGAACTGAAAGTCTGCTGCTTCCATTCTCTCTCTATCCAATCACGGGGCTGACAAAGGAGGGGTTACTAGGGACAGCAGTGTGGCGTAGTGGTTAAGGAGCAGGGCTTACAACCAAAAGTTTGCTGGTTCAATTCCCCACTGAGCCCCTGCTGCTGTACCCTTGGGCAAGTTACTTTACCCACAATTGCTCCAGTAAATATCCAGCTGTATAAATGGACAAACCTGTAACCTGTGTAAATCACTGTGGACAATAGTGGCTGCTGAATGACAATAATGTAATGAATATGGTACAGCAGGATCTCCAGTCAGATGGTTACCTAGCACTTTACTATGCCAAATATCAATCCAAGTGGGACTGAATGGGTAATTCCTTGACTGCTAGCAAAGTGTGTTATAATATCCAGAATCTGATGTACAGCATCTCGGTATTCTTTCTTTCAAGAGGGAAAAAAAAAAAAAATTTACCATCAGAATTCTGCTGCATTGCAGTAGGTTAAATCTGGGCAGAACAGCAATGATGTGTGATGAGTTTCAGATGCCTGTCACATCACATGGTGAGTGCTGTGTTATTTATGCTAATGTGACAGATAAACAGCAGGCTGGGGAACATTTCCTTTAGATCCTGTTCTCTTTCCACCTCTGCATCACTCAAGAGGCTCACACCGTGCCAAAAAATCATGACAGAGACAGGGGCGATGGCAAATTAGCCCCTAGGAGCAGATTCTAATCTTTCATTCTCATTAACCAGGTACAGCCTGCTACTGTTTACCTGGGTGTTTGAATCAGCCAACATCACCGCCTTGGTTTCTACGTTCCTGCCGGCCTCACTGTACCACTCTCACTGCTGTGACCCCTCAGGCCCAAGCTGTCAGAAGAGCGCGTGATTAGGGAAGAACCGTTTAATGAGCCTTTGAGGCCACTTAATCTGTTTACACTATCAGTTGTTGACGTGACAGATGTGTAGATAATCCTTGGAGGGGAAAACCCTCTCTCACGCCGTTCGGATCAAGGAGGATGGTGTGGTTGGTTGGTAGGAGGAAGAAAAAAACATCACGGAGAGTCAGTAGTCTTGAGCTCCTTGCTCTTACAGGATTACTCTACTTGGTCTTCAGTCCTGTCAGGAAGTCAGGAGAAGGAATCTGCTTTCGACTATGAATCTATATAGAAATGTTTTGTCTTTTGAGGGTAATTAGAAAATTGTACTTGTCTGCAGTTTGGTCGTTTGCCTCCATCTTTGGCTTTTCACCCAAACTCCCAGTTTCACTCTGGCCAGAGAGTTTGTAATGCTTTCCGCTTGAAATATCACCTTCTCCCTTCATGCAGAGAGATATATATTCCTCTTTTATGAGGGTGAGGTAAGATGTAACTTAAGAGGCTATTTGTCTGTGCCTGGGCTCCAAAACAGTATCCCTCACCGAGGCAGAGAGCCATGCACTGAAGAACTTACTTAAAAGTCAGGCCTGCCTCATTCAGACAGCCTCACATGCATCCTAGTGCCCAAACACAGTGTAGCTTACGAGGTAAGGTGCTGGCCTCGGTCACTGGTTTATTTCCCCGGTCCAACAATGCTGTCGTACTCAAGCTAAATTGCTTCTGTAAATATCCAGCTGTATAAATTGATGATATATACACCGCCTGATGCACTCTGGATAAGGGGGTTCTGCTTAGCAACCGTTCACTCGACTGAGTAAATCATGCAGGGGCCATGGGGAGGAGTCTTGCTTGTCCCTTACATAATGAGATACTCCCTGCTCTTCACTGGCTGAGCGGATGCAATGCCCTCCATTCTTGATTGCTTTGTGTCTGTGCATACGTTATCCTACTTAAGAGCACAGTCATCACTAGATGAATGCTGAACGGTGATGCACAGCAAGACAATACGGCCAGCAGTGTAGCACAGTGGTTAAGGAGCAGGACTTGTAACCAAAAGATTGCCAGTTCAATTCCCCATGGGGGCACTACTGCTGTACCCTTGGGATAGGTTCTTAACCCACAATTGCCCCAGTAAATAACTGTATAGATGGATGACATTGTAAAAACCAGTAATTGGTGTAAATTGCTCTGGATAAGAGCACCTGCTAAATGCCAATAATGTAATGTAAGTATTGTGTAGGCTGTCTGACAGGTACTGAACACATCAGGGTCTACAAGGATTACAATGTCTACATCAAAGCACTACAAGGATTCACAAAATCTGGTGAAATTAGCAGATGTAATCATACTGCAAATGGTGTTGGTTCAATTGTCAGTGTAATGTATATGCACTGGCACTGTATGTTTCGCTTGAGTATCTGTAGTCGGTATATGTGAGTGACGTCATCTGGAAGACAGAGAGGGAGAAACACAAGCTGCAGTAAATCGCTGTACAAAGTTATAAGTTGTCCGTCCGATTTTTTACAAAACATAACAAGATCCCTTCTAAATCTCATGACTGGATTGCATGCGCTGTACTTTCTGTGCCTTCTGAAGGTATCATGCATTTGGAGTTTGCCCTCTAGCATGGTCTTGTTTTAGTATTTGGCCACACCTGTTTTTCAGGGTTTGGGCTAGACCCCTTATCTCCAGTGAAGGGCAATCTTAATGCTTCAGCATACCAAGACATTTTGGACAATGCTATGCTTCCAACTTTGTGGCAACAGTTTGGGGAAGGCCCTTTTCTATTCCAACATGACCGTGCCCCAGTGCACAAAGCAAGGACTATAAAAACATGGTTTGATGAGTTGGGTGTGGAAGAACTTGACTGGCCCGCACAGAGCCCTGACCTCAACCCCATCCAGCACCTTTGGGATGAACTGGAACGGAGATTGCGAGCCAGGCCTTCTTGTCCAGCATCAGTGCCTGACGTCATAAACACTCTACAGAATGAATGGGCACAAATTCCCACAGAAACACTCCAAAATCTTGTGGAAAGCCTTCCAAGAAGAGTGGAAGCTGTTATAGCTGCAAAAGGGGGACCAATTCCATATTAAAGTATATGTATTTGAATACAATGTCATTACAGTCCCTGTTGGTGTAATGGTCAGGCGTCCGAATAGTTTTGTCCATATTGTCCATGTAGTGTATTATTCCTCCCTTTTCCCACGCAATCAGTGTTTTACAAGAAAAAAAAGAATACTGCAAACACGAGTGTTGAATGACAGTGATTCATTTGTCTGGGTGAAACTGGCTGAGTTACAGTAAACATCAAAGGCAGCATATCTGGTAAAAAAAAAAGATCCTGTTTGAAACTGAGTTTGGTCCTACCACATGCAAACAGCACACGTGCTACAAACTGATCATGAACTCAAATCCTGTTTATCCCTGTTTTTTTTTTTTTTGCACATGGATTAGTCTGCAGAGATTACAATGAGAAACATACACTGATCCTCAGTCCCAAAAAGTAATCCTCACAAAACCTTATGCAGAAGTACTGGGAAGAAGGGCTTTAAGGCAGGTGCCGATAACCTTTCATTTCCCCCTGAGATCATTGAAATGCTGGGAAATTAAACAGCTGGTTTTTAAATGGGTGGAGTCAGCTGTTCCCTGGTAGTAAACGTGAATTCAGCAGCTCAACATCTGAGAGGACTGTCTGTTCTTTGTTAACTTCTCTCTCCTTGTTTGTCCAGGGCTTTGCCCAAACCTTTTTTCCCCACTCCTCAGACACCTTGCGGCGATAATAAATCAGACTCATCTCCTGCATCAGCAAAGATACCAAGGTCACAGTCTTTGTTAGGATCACCACAGTTCAGGAATCACTCAGGTGGTCTGTCTGGCCTAAATTTCTTTTTCTCCTTTCAACTGAAATAAGACATGAGGGATTATCAAGTCTTGCTGCTTAGTCTTCATACAAGTTGTAATGATTAAAATGTGTCCACAATACAAAACTCTCTTCTCAAGCCGTCATCAAACACACGTCACAGCCCTTGTTCTCATGTCAACACCGTTTCTGTGACTTTCAAATGGCATTATACTTGGGCTTGGATGGAGACAGGTGGAAGAAAGAATCAGAAACTGCTCACAGTAGCATCATCGGAGCCTGAAGCAAACGCATCCCCGCTGGGGTAGTACCTGGGATAGGGGATACAAAGCTGAGCATTTAGAGAGAAAGACAGAAAGGGAAAACACACACACTGCTAAAACAGTGTCAAGAGGGGCGGCAGTGTAGCACAGTAATTAAGGAGCCAGGACGTGTAACCAAAAGGTTGCCGGCTTGATTCCCCACAGGGGCACTGCTGCTGTACACTTGGGTAAGGCACTTAACCCACATTTGCCTCAGTTAATATCCAGCTGTATAAATGGATAACAATGTAAAAAAAAAACATGTAATTGATGTAAGTTGCTCTGGATAAGGGTATCTGCAAAATGCCAATAATGTAATGTAATGCAAGTTTCTACCTCACAGCAGACTAAGAAAATACTGTATTTTTCTAATCAGTTGTATAGTTTTGTATACAACTGTTTTCCATGGCAAACTTTACCAGCGCAGAGTTCATTTGAAGAAAAGTGTGATACAGTATAATACGTCATTTGTGCATTTCATTCCCAGTTGAACTTCCCTTATCAAATGGGTCACATGGTTTCAATACCTCACTTGTTTGATAAACAGTTGTCATAGTAGTGTTCATTAACCCATGGTGTGAGAATCTGTCACCTCTCACTTAATACAGCATTGTTCTCTCAACAGAGGAATCCTGTTATGGAGCTTTCTGGTATGCACTACAGAGAATCACTTTAACTGGCACACACTTAACAGTCATTTAGAGTGAACAGAATCAAATACAACACAATTGTATACAATATAATATAAAACTACACCTTGACCAAAATCCTTCATAAAGGGAGATGTGATAACTTACAACTGTATAAGAAATATTTAAAATTTGCTCTCGAGGGCATGAAACAATTACGAAGAAACGTTCCTCCTTCAGCGGTAATTTTCTTGAGGGAAAACATGCAACAGTCCTCCTTGGCTTCCTGATGGCAAATGAAGCTAAGCCTCAAGACCCAATCCACATTACCTTTCTGTAGGTTGGAAAACAAAGGCTTCGCAAAAGCAAACTGTTGTAAGAGATGCAAACAGTCAGGACTTTTCAACACCAGGGAAAAAGAGGAAACAAACAGCCCGTGATTAAACTGTAATAAATGTCAGTGAAATGATCTAAAACGGTCACGAGCATGACAAAAAAAAAAAAAAAAAAATTCCCTGACATGCAGGCCTCACATTCATGCGAATACATGAATCATGTGAAAGTGATTCATATCTCCTCAGACACGTGGGTAATGTTTGTGTCTACTGGAGGCTGGAGTGGAAACGACACCACCCTGCAGCTAATGGGGCGGAACGATGCAGACTCTCGAGCTCCATGAGTGAAACTACCAACGCATGCAGAAGCAGCCATGCCGGGTCTGGGACTCCATACAAAAGAGAGCAGGATCTCAACCCCATACCCACGCTAATCTAAAAGATGGGGGCCCTCTGCCATAGAAGAAACTCCCCCCCACCCCAGACCAGCCCTGATCTGAGTAACCCATGCAACACCAAGTAGCCGTGTGCTTTATGTTTAAAGGCAAGTTTATTGACATTTTCCAACCCTGTGTGTAACTCAAAGCTAACTGACCGAGGAACCTGTCCTGTCACCGTTCTGAAACATGAAGCTTTTTCAAACCCTGATTACGCTCTCCAATCCCCTCCCTCCCCAAGCCTGATCCATGGTAGGACTCCCTAATTGATGTAAAAAAATGCCTCACTGCCCTCTGCTGTATTGGGCTGATAGGTTTCTGCTGCTTTTATCAGAGCAGATTGCTTGTTGTTGGTGCATTTTACCATGAAGAAAAAGTTCATTCCTCCTGCTCCACTGGCCAGATGTCTACCAGTATTGGCCCGGCTGTATGCTGGGTCAGTGTGCAGGCACCACAAGCCTGTCCAGCTTTAATACCACCTATAACCAAACCACTGAGCTGTGGGGACACCTTAGCACTGACGCTGCACTAACCACAACCGAGAGAGGTTAAACAGACCAGACCGAAAGACCTGGGCATTGAGGGTGTACTCACACTAGGCAATCTGTACCGTGCCCAAGCGCGTTTGACCCCCAAAGTCCAGTTCGTTTGACTAGTGTGGTCGCTGAACCGTGCCCGGGCCCGCTTGAAGAGGTGGGCTCGGGCACGGTTCGGTTGGACTCGGGCACGGTTCAACAATCGTTCAGATAGGTAGCCTGCTAGCTAACTAGCTATGTTTGTCAAATTTATCACTAGATAGCTAACTTTAACTCCCCAGCCAGCTAGCATCGATTAAGCAATGCATTGATTTAATAGAAGATGTTTGTTGTTGTAATGATGACAGCAGCGTACACACACAAGTAGTAGCCCTAACTGGTTAACATTAGCTAACATTATTGTGATTAGGCTGCTGTAATCTGACACAGCATAATGACTGAAACGTCAGCTGCCTCCGTAAAAATCTTATTATACGTGCAGCATGATTAACTGAAAATCGCTGCGTTGCATAATCGATAACCATCTATAAGGCATGTGAAAGGGCCATGTGTCACCGCGCCCAAAACGACTCCAAATAAGCCACAAAGTACAATTGTGAACTCCATTGTGCTGTGTGAGAGCACCTTTCTTCAACACAAAAAGTTCACATTGTGATGACGTAAGCGTGCTTGGGCCCAGAACGTTAAGCGCAATGTGAGCGCAAGCAAGTGAGGGAGTGGGGAGGGGGGTCAATCGTGCTCGGGCACGGTACAAGGCAACCAAGCCTAGTGTGATTACGCCGTGTAACTACCTTTGGAGGTTATGACAGCAGGAGTAGGCCATCTTCTTTTTGAGAAATGACACATTTGTGAAACAGTTATGTAGATGACAAGAAGTACCCGCAGCTGTCAGGAAAAGAAAAACATCTGCAAACAACCAGTGTATAATCATTCCCAGGAATCAGAAGGGAGCCGTGGCAGATAACATTTTTATTCCTGTTTTGTTGAAGCATGCCATTATATGGTTGTACTAATAATGTCCAATATGTACGCTGAGGTGCTTTGAAAGAACTACTTTCCTCTATATAAGGGATTCTTAAAATTGTGGAATTGATAAAATATTAATAAGTAAATAAAAAGTATTTGATGAAGTAAAACCAGGCTTTAGAGTCAGTAAACAAACAGAGGTATGCATGCCTGGTTCAGAATGCCTCTACATGTGTGTGAGGAAGCCAAAGTTTAGACTCTCTACGTGCGTGTGAGGATGTCCAGGTCGGGAAAGACTACACGCGTGTCAGGAAGCCGAGGTTCAGACTGCTGGGGATGTGGATGGTCTCCAGGGCCAGAGAAGAGGGGTTGAAAGGGAATGTGACGGGGTAGATGAGTTTGGTGTCCATGAGCAGCTGTGGCGTCTGCTTCCGGTCCCGTAAGCGCGCCTGAGGGAGAAGTGAGAGAGATGAAAGGTTATCCAAAATATGAAAAAAACCACACACAAACACATACACACCCAAACAGGCAAAAACACACACACCGAACCTGGCACAAGCACAAACACAAACACACACACACACACCCACACCCACACACACACACACACACACACACACACACACACACACACACATACTGCATATTACAGACTCTCTTTCTCTTTCTCTCTGTCTCTCCCTTCCTCTCCCTAAATTATTATTTAATTATATTATCATCCAAAGGCAGGGCTGTCCTCAGAAAAGTACATACAGTTCAAGTACAGTTCAAGTAATTCTATGAACTGGAATTTGAGTTTTCTACTCCAGTAATTCTGTGTTTTATTTTCAATTGTGTTTCATAACTCAAATTGCATTGTCCTAATCTCAGACATCTTCATCTTTCTTTCAATATGAATGTTCTCTCAATTTTCTCTCAATTTTGTTTTATTGTTGTATTTTATTTTATATTAGTATGTTTTTATTGCTATGAGGTTGAATAGGTACAGACCTAAGCACTCACCTTTCTGTTAACTTTACTTTTCCCTGTTTGACCTGGGCTTTCTGGTTTTTAATACCCACTGGATATCACACTCTGTCCAGAGCTTTGTCACTTGTAAAAAGTCCCCTGTACCAAATACATTCTTAATTTGATTTGTGAAAAGACAAGAAATGTTCCCGTGTAGGATATGAAGAGGCCATCCGCTGAAAAAGATGCTTTTGATAGATATTATGCAGAGATTTCATGGGCTGTCAAGGACTGGATGTGGGAATAGCCACGTCTCCTATTCCCCTGAGCTGCACACAGCATATAGATCTTCCTCCTGCTCCCAATGGTGATGTTGCCAGGCAACACACAGGCTTATCAGGTGTGTGTGTGTGTGTGTGTGTGTGTGTGTGTGTGTGTGTGTGTGTGTGTGTGTGTGTGTGTGTGTGCGTGTGTGTGTGTGTGTGTGTGTGTGTGTGTGTGTGTGTCTGTGTCTGTGTGTTTGCACACATATGTATCTTGTATATGAACCACAATGTGTGCATTGCAAACATTTTATCAGTGTGCACAAGGTTACATGATTAAACAGCCCTTTGTTGACAGACAGCATATCTGAGGTCTTGTCACGAATATGTCTCTGTCAGCCGTAAATATTGGAAACTGAAACACACATATTCATATTTTTGCGCAGCACTGGACTGTCTGTGGATGACTGTCACTAACCATAAAACAGTGTAGTGTCAGCTAAACTGATTTATCCCACTGCATAGCCTCTCTGCGGCACAAAATAAATCAAAATGTAAAGGTGACACTACACTGTTTTATGGTTAGTGACCATCATCTAATGATAGTCCAATGTTGTGCAAAAAATACAAATATGAGTATAAAATATCGCATCTTGGCAAATGTTCCCTGCCTGTGTCTGATCTCTGCCTGTCTCTGTGCAGGTGTCATGGTGGGCGGGGCAGGAAGCAGTTCATTGAATGGAAACTGGTGCAGGGATTCCCCGCCTCTGCTGTTTCACAGACTGCAATGCACATTTCCACAGGTAGGTGGCACCACACCACACAGCTGATTGGGTGCTGATTCTCATACCATGTCATTCTTTAATTTGTTCCTCATAAGTCCTTTGCTGTTCTGGTAAATTTTTGAATAACAATGAAACAAATTGCGCTGTTAGGGACGGCGATGCGTTTTCTTTCACAGTCGCAAGAGACTCCCCTCTTCACGGCAATTTTCACGCTGCTAAAATCATTTCAGAGTGCGGCCCTTCGGGACATTTTGTCAGGTGTGTTGCCCAGGTGCCACGCGGAGGGTTTGAGATGTATCGAACTAAAATATCCACGTGCAGCCCGCTGCCAAAGACACTGGATGTCAGGCCACAGGACTGGAGCATGTCAGAGTGTTCTGCCTCTCCGAGTCCACGCTGGCTCCAACAGGAGCGCTGTGACGCTGCACTTTTTGATTGCTTTCTGGTTTCTCATTTCATTCCATTCATTCCATCTGCTTTTAAAAAAGAAGTGAGCTGGGCCCATGCAGCACAACAGATCATGTCCTTTTTTTTTTCGCCTGGATGTTAAAAGCAAGCAGTCAAAGACTTGGAAGGTTTCCAGTCGCCTGACCTGTTACTATACAGAATTTAGTTGAAAAGGTAGCATTAGTCAATGCTGCCCCATAATTATATCTATCAAGATTTTAAAAAGCTTAAATATTAAAGCTTTTGACAACAATCTGGTTAAAAAAGGTACTCGTGAGAGCAGCGAAGTACAGACACTGCATTAAGGAGAAAGCAATTATTCTTAATTTTCTGAAAGAATCTCCTCGATGCAGGCGTGAGTCATGCGTTACGGTAGACTTTTGACAAAGCGATAACTGAAAACACCAGTCAGAAAATTGCTTGATGGATGTGAATTAAGTTAATGCTGTTTTGTATAAATACAGCTGGTGCAGGGGACTCAAGCTGACCCAAAGAGCCCAGCGCATTGTTGAACTGTTGAACTGTTGCCTGCTGAGGCTCTGTCAATATTAGTTTAGTGTGGCTGCAGCCTGACCAATCACGGCCTGAGCTGCTGGCAACGTTAGAGTGGACAGGAAGTTGGACAGCACGGCACTCAGATTGACAGCTGTGTGTTCCTGGGGCTAAGAAGAGCTTGGGTTACAGTGATGCTGTTTGCAGCTTGTTTTCTGGGATATCGGAGACCATTAAATAAACAAATAAATAAATAAATAAATAGAGATAGATAGATAGATAGATAGATAGAAAGAGAGATAGATAGATAGATAGATAGATAGATAGATAGATAGATAGATGTAGTGTAGCATAGCGGGTGGCAGTGTAGCATATTGGTTAAGGAGCAAGACTCATAACAAAAAGGTTGCTGGTTCGATTCCCCGCAGGGGCACTGCTGCTGTACCCTTGGGCAAGGCACTTAACCCAAATTGCCTCAGTAAACATCCAGCTGTACAAATGGATAACATGTAAAAAACTGTAATTGATATATGTTGCTCTAGATGAGAGCATCTGCTAAACGCCAATAATGTAAAAAAAAATGTAAATAGATAGTATCTGATAACTGAGCTGAGATCTGGGCCAGGATTGTGATATAAACCATATTCACTCCCATGCTCAGTTATGCTCAGGCTGAAAATCTGTTAATTTGCAGATAACAAAGTCTGCTCAGCTCCCCAACCCATTATCCGTCATTATCAACCATTATGCGACATTAAGAACCTCCTGGGCCCGTTTACTCAACAGGGCACATATACAGACTCACTTTTATAATAAATGGAATTAATTAATTATGTGAATTATACTGAATAACACACTTTACTTTGTCCATGAAAAACTGTTCATGGCTGATTACCGAAGACCGCAAGCAGTAATGTCTCCATATTCAATCCTAAAAGTGTATCACAGGGCCCCTTGGAAAACACTGGCTTTGAAAATCAGCAGTGGATTTGAAATTCGAACCTGGTATTATGTTCGTTTCAGTTTCAGAGCAGTCGCCCAGGGAGGTGATATTAGCGGTGAACAATGCCGAATCTGTCCTTGAGTTCTGGTGGTGCCTGGTGCTGATTGTGTGCACAACGTAGTGGTCGTGTGACCTCTCAGAATACAAGGGTGGCAGTGTGTTTGCAGGCACAGAGATTTTCATATATCTGTGACATCAGACGGAATTCCGCCTGCAGCTCAAGGTGCCACAAAACAAAGCCCGCTCTCCTTCCCCAACCTATGCTGGATACTTAATCAGTCCTGAAATGACACTTCCTAGTGAAGTTATTTAGGTCTGTCAGGGAACCGTGAGTTGATGTTGCCTGTGTTTAAACCACAGACTGCTTCTTGGTCCAAATTTTTAGTTTTAGTGTATCTGCAATGCTGCCTGCTTCCCTGCAGTGCTGATGGTGGGTGTATTGCAGTGATCTATTCTTAGCCGCGAGTACCAAGCAGGTTACAACGTTTTGCTGTCTGTGTCATTATGAGGCTGCTCACGTGCGATGCAAAACTGCAGATGGCGATGATGATGATGATGATGATGATGATGGCGATTATTAATATTATTATTAATCTGTTCAAATGCCCACACATTGCTACTGATGTGGTTTTGTCTGGCTAAAATGTTTCATATGATAAGGGTGAGGAAAGCAGAGTTAGGTCTTGAGAGAGAGGTCTGAAGAGTAACAGATATATATATATATTCCTAGAAGTTCATGAGAGAGCGTTGAGTGCTGCCAGTCCATTTTTAAAGTTCAAATTCTGCCGTTTGACCCGCTCCTGCAATTTCAGACAAGCAGGGGGAGAACGGCATGACACAGAGAAATGCACAGCAGTGTCAATGCGTGTTTCACCAGGGAGCGTGCTGAGACCCGCTGGCATTTCTCCCAGGAAGGCTCACCGGAGTGTGTGTGTGTGTGTGTGTGTGTGTATTGGACCTGTTCAGGCAGACTTCATTCACACAGTTCATCACAGTCTGTACTGTTCTTAACAGATTTTGATGAACAAAGCTGACCTGACAGATGTTACCGATTAGAATGGACATAACTGAAGCCTTTTTTACTGTTTCATATGATTGGTCTATCAGAGCCTAGCTCTGCAGATAAAAGGCTGTGAGGGGAAGGAGCTGTTAAAGAAAGCTGCCATCTTGGTCTATTTGTGGGGTCAGACCACTCCACTGCAGAAGACAAGATGTTTTGCCCTACATTGGAGTTTACTGGAAGTACAGTGTATTCCTCAAGCGCATGAAGTCTTAGTTGGGACCTCCAAATTATACACAAATCACACGGACTGCGAAATCGTACCAGTGAGTGCTGGTACCTTGCCATTGTCTCTGCACTGAGTAAGGCTTTTATTTGATTTTAAGGTTGATTTAGTTGCGGGAACCCTGCACCTGATCTGACAGACCTCTCATTTCTAACTGAACAGAACAATCTGTCCCCTATCTTCCCCCCACACCCAAGATGCATTCTGAAATGTGCAAAAGGCTGCTATGAGGTACCTCATACTATGCGCTGGGAGGGGTAACGCTGGTCATTTTCATCTGCAGACTCTGTTCTGTCTGCACTGCGACTGTGTACTTATGACTTTATTAGATGCACTTTAATGCGTTGGATTTCATAAGTCAGCCTTGCTAATGGCATCTGCTAAGTGACAAAATGTAACTGTGACCTGAGACTGGAAATATCAGAATGAGGTGTGTACGGTGCCCCTTAAATGTGTTCCTCCTGCTCCCGTGCCCCCTTTTTATGCGGCATTAATATCCCATTATGCAAAGTGCTGCTTACAATTCTTGCATTTCCACCCACATCAGAAATTTCCATTTTTGTTCAGGTGATTCATCAAGGCCTTTGCTGATTGCTTAAAAATGCCCCTGTGTTCTACTGCGTCGGCAGCCCTGCTATAATCTTCACTCAGGAACTGTGTTGTAGACGGTAGGTGGGCTGTAGGTCGTGTTCTCATAGAATTAAGTCAAATAATATCTGACAAATGACTAATCACCTTTGCTCCATGAAATCTCCATTAACCGGGGCAAATGGAGTGGGTGGGTGGAGTGGGATAAACCAAAAGCGTGAGGTGACAGTGTTTGAAAAAAAAAAAAACTGCAGGACGTTGTCAGTACTTGTCTGGTTTGTTGGGTATGACTCTCAGCACAGTCACTGAGAAATGGACGCTATGATTCACCTCATTAACATACCTGTCCGACGCAGGTTCTCACGACATCCGTGCCCATGCAGCATGAGCTACACACACAGGTTAAAAGCCTTTGTCGTCCTGTAAGTTTCAGTTTTAGAAAAGGCAGAATGAACATGCCTGGGACGCATGAGTACACTTGGATTTCATAATGTCCGTCTTGTGCTTGATGAAGCTATTACCGCAGGAGTTCTCTGATTAGATCTCCCATCCTCATCTGACCTTTGATTGCCCACAGAGTCAGAATATATCCCAGACTCAGAGGTGGTGTGGCATAAAGGTGAGCAGCAGCTCCATGCAAATGATACTACTTCTGTAGCAGGAGATCAGTGCTGCAGCTCTCTGGGAATGTGTAATACAGCCATGTTAATTAGCTAACACTCAGATATAGGAGTAAATAATGTTTAAATACAGTTCACTCAGTGACCAAAAGAGAATATCTTGGCCATTATACCACAGATAATAGTTATAAAAACATGTATTCATGCACACAAAACAGGTGGGCAGAGGTCACCAACTGCCAGCACAAACGTGTTTGGTTTCTGTTGCACTCACTGGCCGTGAAAGGTAATTTTCTCCTCTGTGATGTTGTTGTTGCCCATGAAAGATCATTTTCTGTCCTTTTTATTTTGTTCTCCACCCCTTTTGTGTAAGACCAGTGGAAAAACTAATTTCACCAACTTGGCTGCAGCAGGAGGAATTTCATTTTGTTAAAGTGACGCAATAATACTGGTTGCCATTCTTTTTTCAGACGCTCTGGAGGGCTAAATATCCAGGTGACACCCCTAAGTAAAAATGCACAGCTTTCGGCCAGAGGAGAAGGAGTGTCTCAGCTTCTGATCTGAAGCCCAGCTGTGTTACCTCAGTGGAAAGTGGCCTGGCTCGTGAAAAAAGACGGGTTTGTTTTGGAAAGAGGCTAAAGTGGTATCAACGTGGAAATGTGTATGCTGGTTCTCTAGTGATAAGGGATGGGGGGTGGGGGGGGGGGGGGGAGTGGAAAAAAGATCATTTGAGAAATAAATGTTAAGGGAAAAAAGGGATTGATTTGACCCAAACGGCATCTGTTCCTGCCCGTCTTTTTTTTTCGGGAAGTGAAGCAAACAAACTGCGATAATAATTTGCATCCCTCCGGCCTATCTTGCCTTTGATGTTCCCTTGTCTTTTTATAGACATAGCACACCGGCTGAATCATCCTGTCTACAGCCACCCTACCTTTTGTTGATTCATTTTTAAATAACAAGGTTAGACTTCAACAGAAGTGTTTCAATATGTTATTTGTGCAAAAAAAAATAATTAAATTAAAAAAGCAGAGCCCAGGGAATCAAGATATAAAAGGTGGAACATCAAGATCAAGACAATACATTTTTTTGGTTTAAGTTCTAAACCCCAACCGCATTTTTAAGTTTAAGATGTCAAAAAGCTCTTTGATTGGTTGACTGGAGGCTTCTATGACTAATTTCTGTAACATGTAGCAGACTATAACTCCTAGTGTTTAGTCTAATCTGTTATTATGGTGCTTTTTGCCACGTTAGTATGCTTTGCTTCTGCACTCTGAACAGATATCCTCGGGTTCGGTGACTGTCTTTTTACTTAACATTAAGTGATTTTGCCTTATTTTTTATACCATGTTAATTTCGCATTTTTTATGGTTTTCCCTCCACTTTATGTTTTCATCTTGAAACCTCTGCTATCCAGGCATGAAAAGACTCTTTTTGAACTCTGAATAAAATAGGGCAAGATCACTTCACTGTCCAGAAGATCGTTTGTTTACACCTGAAATAATCTCATAACCTTCTGTTAGCCCCTGCAAGTCTTCCCAGCTGTGGATTGGATTTTTGTCCTTTCATGAATGATGTGCTAACAGAGCATCAAACCAGACCTTATACCAATGGCTAAGTACTCTATATTATCTCTGGAGTCATACAAAGTGATGGTTTGCATGTTATGGTTATAGTGGATATTCAAATTGCCAAATATGTGATCTCATTGGTGTGTGTCCCTCCTATATTCTTAACAGCTCCCCTGTGACCAGTATTGAACCTGAACAATAGTGTTTAATGGCTTTTTTTATATTTTAATGCAACACACCTTGGGCCTGATCTCTGTCCAAAAGAGTTATTTGAGAGCAACACTATTAGACTGCCCTCTGGCAACAGAGGAAAAGCCATTTCGGTGAGCTAACCTTCCCACCAAGATTTAATTGGCTTTCTAGGAAGGATAATGTTTACGACCTTGAATTAAAAGCTGCTACCAGCTGATCAGTTTCAAAGCAGCTTATCCTCCGTTCATTTGTTGGACAAACTGTTGTTTTTCATCTGAAAGGTAGTCTGGGAGCTCAACAGTGACTGAGAGCAGAGCTCACTGCAGTTGTGAAGGAATAGCTTCTGTGGTGAGAGCGGAGTGCTCTGGTGTGTTTTTCTGAAGAGCTGCTAGCTGTACAAAGCCAAGACACAGAGTCACGGATCCCGACAAAGGGGCAGATGATCGTCTTCTGCCCGTTTCCAAGCAACTAGTTGGCCTGCATGACATTACTCACCAGTCAGCCTAAAACCAACATTCCTTCCCCAACTGAAGAGAACACCTGCTGAATCAGCTCGCCAAAATACTGCTTCTGTCCAATTTCCTGACAAGATTGAGATCTCCCCCCCCCCGCAGTCAGTGACCGGAGAAGTGAACAAAATAAGCCACAGCAGAACAGCACTGTTGAAAAAGGTCACCTAACAGTTTTTTTTTTTAACGTGACTCCCAACAACAGTTGAGAGGAACTCTCAGAACAGTAGGCCACCAGGCGGGGCCAGTGGCTCCCTGGATTGGGCAGAATTACCAGCCACCCGGGGATCGACAGCCCATGGCAGGTGGACATCATAAATGCTTCCGGGATGCTGGCCAGAGACACTGGAGCAGCCAGAAGGAAATAGGACACCGGTGCGGCTGACATCAACTCTGCCCAGAAAGATGCCAACCCCCACCAAAGCTTCACAGGAGAGTACAGGCCTGCCCTCCTCATTCCACACTCTGAGCTGGTTTGTTGTTCCAGCCGACAGAAAGAAAAAAATCCAAACCTTTCATCACTGCACTCATGATAGAAGAACAGGCTGTGATTATGTGAAAATGTTGGTAGACTGGATCTCATGTTGGATCATAGACTCTTGTGTACTGAATGTGGATAAAAAATTTAAAAAATGAAGTAACTTTGCATTGAAAATAATACTTAACGTTTTGTTTCACCCAACAGAGCTTGAACGATGAACCTCACCCAGTAGCTGTTCTACTTCACTCCAGCTCCTGTGACCTTTTCCCATACAGGCCATCTGTTCCCAAATGCTGACAGATACTGCCACAGGGGGCGCTGTCAGCACTGGCAGGGCTGCTGTTTGAGAATAGGCATTTGCTAATGCTTTTGGCACGCTGGCAAAAAAAAAAAAAAAAACTGGACAGATCATTTCTATCAAAGATGTTTGAGTGAGGCAGTTTTCAGGTGTTTGGAACCAACACTTCGGGTGCCATCTGGATTCAGAATCGAATGCTGATAAAATGCCACCTGGGAAAAAAAAAACCTAGGATGGTGGCAGGCAGGAAGATTGTCACCGTTCACAGCGAGAAACTTCTGCTGTGTCCATATTAATGGATTTTTTTGTCTTGAAATCATTGTCTCCACCACCTGTTTAATGTCATGTCAGGTGTTTGTCTGGTAGCAGCCTTGTGGTGTTGTGGTAAGGAGCAGGGCTTGCAAGCTCATTTCCATCGTGGGACACTGTTGTTGTACCTGTGAACAAAGTACTAACCTAAATTGTCTCAGGAAATATTCAGCTGTATAAATGAATAACATTTAAAAATTAGCTAAGCAACTCAGTCTGGCTAAGCAAATGTAATTTAAGCGAATGAAATTGTGAACCTGTGGCATATTTGGTAAAGGGAACTAACAGGTTCCGCGTTCTTCCTCCACTAAAGCTGTCCTCTTTCGCCCATGGCCAGGCACGGTAGTGTTGACTGAGCTGTTTGGTTTTTGGCCTTGTGTGTAGCTGGCCAGAATTCAGGTATGCCTCACATCACTGCTGCTGAAGGGCTTTGGCTTTGTGACTAAATTTTTTTTTTCTACCTCATGTGAAAGCTGATGAGCTTCAAGTATGTGGCTATCTGAAAATCTTGCATCTTAGTTCAAAGGAATCGGGATAGTCTGTCTATTAAACAAGAAAAAGAATGGTGATTTCAGTGAAATCCATGTGTGGTTAATACAAGAAACCAACACAAATCTATCGATGAAAGTAGCCAAAACAAAAGCACACAGGATAAACAGCACAGAACGTGCATGAAACCCTATATACTATATAAGCACTATAGTAAAAACAGGAGGCGGAGAAGTGTTTGAATATTTTAAGGTTGTAATTTGCCGTGGTTATGTTATGTTGTCCACAATATGACAACATAATAAGCAACACCTTGCTTAACATTTAAAAACCCCCCAGAGTCACCACTTTTGGGCAGAGTTTTAACGCCATTTTTGTGATGAATGACCTGGTTTCATTACCCAGAATGCACTGCTTGCTGAGGTCTAACAGCTTAAGCTCTGGGTTTTCGAAGACTTAAAAGAGAAAGAGAGGGACGTCAAGGCAACCGAGTTCTCAGCAGACAACCAACTTCTCAACAACCTTCTCAGCAAATCTCAAGATGAGTCTGCTTGTTTTCTTTCCAGCTCATAGGCAATTTTCAGATGGTGTAACTTCCGAAAATGTAATGAGTAATAATAACAACAATAAAGAACCTCACCGTGTGCATGTTTGCTGACCACTGTGGTTTAATTTCATTTTTAGAACAGGGGGAACCAATGATACAGAAAGTGGATGATACAGAAAGTGAAACACTTTTAAAGGCATTTAAAGGCAAAACAAACGTCCATAAATGTTCTACATGCTACACCTTTAACCTAATTTAATCATGCTTGTTTGGAAAAAAAAAAAATAGAAAATTGTAATAAACGCAACTAAAATGAACTTTGACTTACAGTATACTTCATGAAGTTCTCTACCCTACAGTACCTTCCATGTTTCTTCTCTCCATACAATTCTAACATTACGTTTCATATATGTAAAAAAGTAATAAAAATAAGACTCATAGGTGCATTTCAGTTCCATAATGCAGTTATTTCTTCTCTCAAAAAGCACCTAAAATTTTTTTTAAAAACTGAACCATTTCCGTAAGGGAAAAAATCTAAATGGAAATGGAAAGCTTTTCAAATTAAGCTGCTCATCAGCACCCTACCGTTTAAACATGAGTCGTGCTGAAGCCAGCATGAACACCTCCTTTTCCCAGACAGTCACACGGATACTACACATTTTAAAATAAATATCTCACATTTGCGAAAAATAAATAATTATGATGATGATTTTAACACTTCGCTATGGCAAATGCAAAATAAACCGTAAAATGAAAGTAAAACGCTTTCAAGGTGAACGTGTCTGTAAAGCAATAGCATGGCTCAGAGGGTCTGACTTACAGCCGTTACCTTGAGGTAGATAACACCTTTACCACCTTTCCACCTTTAATGGTAGATGTTGGCATCATGTCGTTATAGAAACGGTACAGTATGAGAAGTTACCAATGAGGCTGTTTGGAGGAAAACACATTAAGTTCGACTTCAGACTTAGTTTAAAAAAATAAAAAAACAAATAGGTGTCAGTGAGCATTTCTCCCACTCATTTAGTATACATTCTTGACCATCTCTCTACTTCCACTGCACTGCCTTGCTACCCTTCCACCCCAAACCCATATTCTCACACTGTCCTCATCTATCCGTCTCTCTCAAAAGTATTTATAAGTCTACAGTACACTGTACACTGTGCAAAGGTCATGCCAGTTCTCATATCGATGTGTGTTCATTGAACTCCTGTAGGGTAAATTAAACATCTTCCTGTCACTTCCCTTACTAAAGCAATAAATGTCCAGTTTGAAAAAAACAATATTGTTTTGAGTTTTAAATGTTATATGAATGTATCTATATTTTATACCACACCACTGAATTTCACAATATGTAATTTTGTTCAACAATATGTATAAAATTACATATATGAAAGTTGCGGTTACTGTAATATGTGTGCCTATTCAATATATCTAGACTTCATTCACAAAATTATAGCACTTTTCCAACATTTTGCAAATTTGTGAACTCATCCAATCAAGTCATTTCACGTGTAAAAAAAAAAATTGGTTCTTAAAATAAAACCAAACATAAACGTATGAAATGGTTTAAGCAAAATATAAATAATACTACCAAAAAAAATAAAACAATCTTGCTGTGTGAATTTAATTCAGGTGTTTGAAAATGCTGCTGTAGGTTTTATGGGCAACTTGGGGGGAACATTTGATAGCTGAGGGTGTCAACGTGGCCTGTATGGATTTAAGGGGCGAATCAGAGGGGCTGTCGAACCCAGGGAGGGACAGGGACTCAAACTGCATGCTGAACATGATCTCTCCATTCCTGGCCAGGAAGCCCTCCTCCCGCTCCTTGACCTCCAGGTAGTCAGGCTCCAGAACCTCCTCCCTCTTGCTGAACAGCCGGTCCAGGTAACTGGTGTAGGCGGTCTCCCTCTGTAGCTGCTCATCCTTCCTCACGTCCCAGCACACCTCGTCGATGAGGCAGCTCTCCTCTCCTGGGACCGGCGTGCTGACGAAGCTCTCCCAGGGGTTGGGCGCCCGGCCTTCCAGCTGGGCCAGGTTCACTATGCACTTCTCCTCCTTCTCCTGGCTCACCGACTTGGACATGGAGCCCCGGGACTCTGGCTGGGAGACAGAGCTGTTCAGCTCGTTGAGGAGGCCCACGTCGTTGGGCTCCGGCTGCAGGCTGAGCTTGATGGTGCCAGCGATGAAGGAGTCGAAGTCGAAGCCTTGGCTCTTCTCCGTCTCCTGGTCCTTCTCAGCCGGGTTCTGGGTGGCCTCCTCCAGGGCGATCTGGGCCCTGACCAGGCCGTTCTTTTCACACTTGGACTTGCCCTTCTTGTCTACCTTCTCCTTGCTCTGCTCCTTCCAGTTGGACAGGTCGATGATGAGCTTGGGCTCGTAGTAGTGGTTGACTTCACTGTCCCTCCACACCAGGTTGTCCAGGTAGGAGGAGGAGACGGCTTTGTAGTTGCAGGTGTGGCCGCATTCCAGGTCGCAGTACTTGTTCTCGTGGTGGTCGTCGTGCTGCCAGGAGAGCTCAGAGGGGAAGCGGGAGTCAAAGGCCACGTCGTCCAGGAGCTTTTCGCGGTCCCCATCCAGGTACTTGCGAGGGTCCACCTGCACCTCCTCCTCGTCAGTCGCATCTGACATGGCCCGGGGGTCCCGCTGGACCTCGTCCGCCTCGTGGGTGCTGTGGAGGGTCCAGTCTTGGTCTGAAAACTGGCTGTCGTGATATCTAAAAACACAAGAATTGGGATCATCAAGGCATCATTTGCAATGAGTATGGCTCAATTGGTAGAGAGTGGAACAAGTGATGCCAAGGCTGTGGATTCGATTCCCAGGGAACATACATAATAACGAAACATATACCTCCAATGTACTGTAAGCCACTTTGGATAAAAGCGTCTGCTAAATGAATAACTGTAACTGTAATAACTGGGTAACTGGGTAAAAAACAGAAACCAATGTAAGTCGACCTGGATAAGAGCATCTACCAAATGCCAACAATGGAATGCAATGTAACATGAACCCACTGCCCGACCACCAAGGATGCTGGGATTTCTCACCTGTCCCAGACGTGGCTGTGGCTCTCGTCCATCAGCAGGATGTCGTCCACCTCATCTTCTATGTGGAAGGGGTGGCTGGAGATGGGCTCGTCCAGCGGGAAGGAGTAGTCGCTCATGTAGGGGTGGGCTAAGGCCTCTTCCGCGGTCAGGCGGTCCATGGGGTTGAACGTCAAGATTTTCTCCAGGAAATCAAGGGCTGATGGGACATCAAGGCACAATTCAGCATGCAAGCACACAAAAGCAAGGCCTTCTCCCCCCACCCCCACTTGTAGGCATGCACCCTAACTTTTGAAATCTGCAACCAACAGCTACAGTTCCCACAATGCACCACTGACACAGTCATGTCAGTTGAAGGACTGATGTGCCCAACAGGGTGTACAAAAGCAGTAGGGTGAGGGGACCATGCTGAGATACACACCCCAATTTTACTGACATGGCTGAGCTCGAACCTGGGCCACAGGGCTCAGCCTGCATTCTAAACAAATACCTTAATGGACTGAGCCACTTGTGAGTCTCCTTGGCCATTTTTGATGTGAATTCAATGCCACAAATGGCTAACACAGAGGAGTCACACTTAGACTATTAATTTAGCTGAGACACTCAACTGCAGGTGCTGGGCAGAAGGACACTGATAAAACTGAAGCGACAGCATACTGTTGTAACTCCAAAAAATTTTTTACAAACAAATAAATAAGGGGGTGCTTCTCCTTAACGAGGATCACGCAGAGGCTCACCCTCTGGGCTGACTCCCGGCAGCAGCTTGGCCAGGGGCGTCTGCGGCTCGGACATGTTGCTCTTGATGAAGACGGGGATGACGCTCTGCAGCTCCTGCCGGTCCTCCTCGTGGATCACGGGAATGGACTCCAGGATCAGCTGCATCTGCTCCAGCTCGTGGGCGCCTGGCGGAGGATACACAGGCAAGCGCACGGCCGCCCCAACGCACGATAAGACCAACGGCTCAAAGTGCGTATTCAAATCGGAGAGAGACACGCCACGCCAGGCAAATCGGCTAATTTGGCTAGGCTGCGTCCAGGCACGCGCCTGGTCTTCATTTCAATGCCATATAAAGTAGCCACGGGTCTTGAATACAGGCCCTTGCCTGAGAATAAAAGTATTCGTACCCCTTAATTTTGGTGCCACTTCCTAATTTCACCTCACTGCTTTTGAAACTTCAACCTCAATAGACAGCGTGAACTGTGTGGCACTGACCCAAATTAAGAAGTGCTCCAGTTGTGTCTCTACGTCCCACATTTTTATTTTAGAAAGTTCCCAGCTACTCCCTGCTTCCTGCTTCCTCGGCAGCTAAATCGAGCGTATCTGCTGGAGTGCGAATGTGTGAGTGTGTGTGTATATGTAAATACGAGGGCGTGTGCGTGTCAGCGGGGACAAACCTGCAAAGAGGGTCTTCCCTGTCAACATCTCAGCGAAGATGCAGCCGGCCGCCCACATATCAATGGCTTTGGTGTAGTTATTAGGTGACAGCAGAAGGCGTGGAGACCTGTACCACTTAGTGACCAGTCCCTCAGAGAGATGACCCTGAAACAGAGCAACAGAGAGACAGGCATTTGGTAATTTGGCATTTCCACCCCCTAAGGTGACCTCCGGTGGCATGTTAGTTTTGACAGACAGCACGAGGACAATGACGGTGAGACAGAGAACATTAGCGTTGTCCTCTCACACATTTTCCCTGTCAGCTGCTCAGGGTGGGAGGTACAGAGACCAAATGCAGGGCCCAGACACGTGTTGCCTTTGTCAGCAGCTCCCATGGCCGCTACTGAATAATCCGTCCCGTGCCGGACACCCTACGCCAGACAGCCAGATCAGTGACACAAATCTGCACGTCTAGGCCCACCGTCAGCAACAAAACTCAGGTTAACAGTCTGACCTACAAGAGCCAACAATAGACTGGCCACCCAGAGCACGGAGCAAAAAAAAAAAAAAAAAAAGCTGAAAGTGTGATCCAGCTCTTAATACTGAAGTGAATACATCACCCTAAAAGTAGCAAACACCCTTGCCCCAAGGCATACAAAGTATGACAAACAACGTCAGACGTGAAACCAAACCAAATCAGGAATGCTGTCACATCTGAGATCATTGTGAACAAATGGTCACCATTCAGGTTGTTCACAATGAAGACCAAATATCAGGTAATGGTGATGCCAACTGGCCTAGCCATTATGTATTATTTAAGGTTACTGAAAGTACTGAACTTGCTCAGAACAGGTAACAGGCAGATTTACTGAACCGCAGTGAACTCCTCTGCAATGCTGTTTAAGGATATGGAGAAGTTGGCATTTGTTCCAAATGCCTGATGGAATGCATGCCAATCGATTTTTCTCTTGTAGACCTTGTATGTTAAGTATGAGTGCGTGGGGGGATGCAGTGTTTGGGGTAGCTGGGATTGATTATATTTGTAGGTGTCAAATGTTTGCATTTGCACTTGATTAGAAAACCTGTCTGTAAAGACCCAGAGGGCTGTGGTGAAAGAACCTGACAGCCCTGCGCTTTCAGTACTGACTGAAACCATCTTTTTCACCCCACCCTGAATGTCAGACCAGCCTGTGACAGCCTGCCAATGAGTCAATGATTTGACTCACTCTTCCCCTTTGCACAAACACTTGTTGTGACAGCCCTTCGCACAGTTGCATTTTCTCAGAAAAATAATGTGACGCCCAGAAAGAACCAGATCATTGCCACTTTCTGTCAGCAGCTGTTCAATGGGGGCAAATAAATCCAATCTATCCGGATCAAAGCCGAAGGCAGCCTGGGGGAGTCTTTCAGAAAAAAAATGTCAAACCAAAGCCACAAAAATGTTAAAACCCTTAAAGCACTACAGCAGAGAGACCACCGCAACCACGCTTTGCCGTGGGTAAACGGCAGAAACTTCACTCGTTAAAAAAAACTTCTGTTTTTTTTTTTTTCGTGTCACAGGCACTTCAAAGCCCTTGGCTAAGCAGAAGCTGAAGCTACACAGTAACTACGCCATATGTCTGCTGAGTCCCGGTCGTGTGAATTAGCCAGCCAAATGTGGCTCCACATAACACACAGCATGATGCCTTTAGTTAGTGCAGATTTCATCAGGATTCCTGCACTGCTCCTGAAGTGCTCCGCTGCCCGGAACTGAAATATCATCATTTACAATTTGGCATTAAAGCCATACGATCTACATCCGCACCTGCCCCCAAGCAAAACAAAAAGTATCCGCTGACAAAGAAAACACACAGTAAGAACTGGCTTTTGACGACTGACAGGTATTTGCACGCGCTTCAAAAACCCAGCACTTGTGCTTCAAATGCCTCCTCTACAGTGCAATAAGTGGACATTCTTGAATGGGAGCCAGAGAGCATGGCTGAAGCAAGTGGGTGATCTTTATTTAGAAACTGAGCCATTCAAACAGCAATCCACTCAGCTGTCCAGACTGCCACCATCAACACTTGATATAGTTATGCAGCTAGCTGTGAACACAGACTCCGCAGCAGTGTCCCAGCTTGAGAAAACGCAGCATTCACTCTTGTGCAGAGCTGGAGCATTTTACAGAGCTTATAGCAGATAAGGTCTTGAATGCACCCCCCCCCCCCCCCCCCCATTTTGTTACACATTTCCACTCTACCACCAAAAGGGCCAAAGGACAATGTGACTCACACCGACTGCTTATCACCAAGGTGATCACCGTGGTGACGGGTCGCAGCGGACGGCCCGTCTGGGCGGGCAGGAAGAACAACCCCGAGCCTTAGTCTCAGCTGAATGCAGAAGCACCCACCCGAGGGGGGGGGGGGGGGGGCTTTTCCAAGGTTAAACTCTTACTAGTTCACTAGGAAGATCTATGGCAAACGACAGAAAGACAAGCCCCTGACCTTCAAAAAGGCCGGCACTGAGGGTGAGAGACAGCGCCGTTGCAGGGAGGCAACTCACAAAAACGTCCACAGAACGTATGCTGTATGACGCCTTACAGGGATAGGAGGAGCTAGCACAGACAAACACGCTGTGCATACTACAGTCAATTAGGTCAATGTCTTGGGGGAAGGGGGGCTTTAGGCCAAAAGTCTGTAAAACTTCTGAACACAAATGCAATGTGTCTGCTGCCACACTTTTTACAGGTCTGGGAAGTTTCTGGCCAGTGCTACAGTGGTTCTTCAAAGAGAAAGGCCCAACCCACAGCGGTCAAATTTTACAGGAAGAGCTGCATTTTACCACTTATATGAGACGCCACCATTTGGCCAAGAGTCGTGGTGGAGTTGACCGAGTTTTACAGCTGCTCTGGTAATCTTCAGCAGACGTGAGGATTTCAAGAGCTCACTGCAGACTAGACGATGAATGATTCAAGACATGTGTAGCCTCTGACTACTATACAACAGAGCCACTGGGACAGGAATCCTCTGGTTTGTGGAATAAGCATATTAACAACAATGAAACTCCTCTAAGGTCCAGGACTATTTCTGCCACTTGGAAGTGGTTGGCAAAAACAAACATAAATGAAAAGAAGAAACTGAAAGCTGGACAATCACATTTAAAGATGGCACAGCGTGAACACACAAAAGCAAAGAAAACATTTCCTTCAAAGTCTATTTCAGAAGAAAGTCTCAGCGGAACAATCCCCCTCATTACCACAGTAGCAGGATGTTAGCCTGCCTTCCCCTGACAGGAACTATATCCCCCGAGATGGAAACGGAGGTGCAAGTTCAGTTACAACTTCTCTTTTGGCTTCAACATATTTTGGAGATGAGATCACCCTAGAGTACACCCCTGTGTTCACTGTAGAGATGGCTCCATTCCTCTGGCATAAAAATCCTGGATACTGATTAATCTAAAACAATGCATCATCAACCACAACCAATGAAAAATGCTGTCCCAGGTGCTCTCTGCCTTAGGCTGCTGATCCAGGATCAGTTGACCAGGCCCTTATCCCCCAACCCCTCACTTTAATTTTCTGATTCTGTCTAGCAGCAGAAAAAACAACCTTTTTTCATTTAAAAAAAGGCCACACAAGTAACAGTACAAGCAGCGACTTCAACAGTGACCATGTACGGTCTTACCTTGTGTGAGTAGTGAGGGTCCATGATGCGTGCCAGGCCAAAGTCCCCGATCTTCAGCACCAGGTCCTCCGTGTTGACGAAGAGGTTGGCTGGCTTGAGGTCCCTGTGCAGGACGTTGGCGGAGTGGATGTACTTGAGGCCGCGCAGCAGCTGGTACATGAAGAGCCGGGCATGGCCCTCCGAGAGGGGCCCTTGCTCTAGCACCTTGCACAGGTCCGTCTCCATGTACTCCTGCACGATGTAGACCGAGTTAACCTCCGTCAGTGAGCTCACGTCCTCGGTCAGCTGCCGGCCGCTGGGGCCCAACGTCTCGAACACCTTGACAATGTTGTCGTGGTCCAGGCGGCGGATGATCTTGATCTCCCGGAGGGCGTGTTTGACGCTCTGCGGGTCGGTGAGGATGATTTTCTTCACCGCCACCCGCTTGTCGCAGTCGTTGTCCACAGCGGAGAAAACCAGGCCACTGCCACCATAGCCCAGGGGCTTCAGGTCCATGTAACGGGGGCCCAGGTCAAAGCCATGAATGTTCATGAGGCTCTCAAACTTCTCTGCCATTTTTTCCCCTCAGCAGAGCAGTTTTTTTTGGTGATATGTTGAAATTTAAGGTGTATTTAGCCAATGCTCTGGAGAACTGAATTGTGTATTTTTTCAGCAAATCTAAAAATGCCCCCCCCCCTGTTTTTTCTACAAGAAAACTTCTGCAGATGGGCTAAAGGAGCCAGCCACTGGGGGCTGCAGCGTCCCCCAACACAGGGCCCTCAAAGACTTCCCTGAAAAAAACTGAGAATGCTCACTGATATATACGCCAAATATTTTCTCATCGTTCAATAAAATTAAACAGGTTGCCCTAATCAATTCCTTTACAATTTTTTTTTGTTTTGTTTTTACTTTTTGCTTTCAGGCTTGGGCTGGAAAAAAATACAACGGAATGAACTATTGAGGCTGAATGAGTTGCTCTATTTAGAGGAGAAACTACAAAAAGCCTCTGAGACCATTCTCACAGTGCGGATACACTCAGTGTATGACTGGTCCTGAGCAGCGTCATTCTAATGTGCCAGGTATAATTTATTACAAAAAATAGCTATTTCTTGTTGGCCGTTTTTCACCGCCTGATCAAGGAGCGGGCAGCTGATCTTACGCCGTGATTTTCCCGTCAGTTATCGGGTGGCTCGAGCTCACCGCAGTCGCAATCAAAACTATCCTCCATTTTACATTGGGGTAAGCTGAAATACAAAACAGAGGAAAACAGGATATGTCAGCATGACAATTTATTAACCAAAGTTTCTGTTCAACAGAATCAGCTGATAAAATATGAGCCCCTCCCTCCTCTGATCCGGCATGTCCAACATACAAATCGTGTCCTTAGCAAGTTACCGAGATATGGATATCTATGTAAACGCATTGTTATTATTTGCCAGTATGTTAACGTATAATTTCTTCCCTGTTGTAATTTTTGATGTGTAGTTTCTCGGTTGCTGACTAAGTTATGCTATCAAAGACGTAGCCACGTTGCAGTTTTGGGGGACCGAAAAAAAACGCAGTGTAGCACAAACGCAGCGGCTCAGGACAGCCGTCTATGAAGCTAACTTCATCCTGTTTATGAAACTACTTTAAGCTTTCTGTCAAGCCCATTTGACATAGTTTTATATATCATATGTAGTTTTTTTTGCAATCCATTGTTAGTAACTATAGGTACTGGGAATCTGTAAAGTGTTTTCTAACTAACGTTATTTAAATGTAAGGACTATAATCAAGTTTCCGCGATACTATATCTACTAGGCTATAATTAAGAACAAATTATGTGTACTTCTCTATAGTTAACCAAATAACAAACGAAATACCAACAGTAGTCGGTCACCTGGCTAGCAAACTGGACGTAGAATAAAGATTATTTTGCCCGCCCACTCATGTCAAGCCAACCAATTATCAATAGCTTGCTATACTAGGTTACAACAGTAACGTAGCGAACGCAAAATGATACTATTTGATGACCAAAGTCAAGAGTAGACAGACTGGTTAGTACAAGCCGAATGCGGTTCAGTTGATCTCACGATGAAGCAGTTAACGCTAGCTTGCAGAGAGGCAAAATGTACTCATTGCCCCCTTTTGTTTCAGAAAAGGCTGACTAACCCGCAGTATGACGACAAGTTGTTTTAAAAACTACGATGTGCTTCGTGGAACCACGAAGCATCTTTTTTTTTTTCATTAGCAATTAATGTTACAATAAAAAATTACCTGATACATTACATACGTTCATAGGTTACGCTGGCTAATTTGTTTAAGCCTGTTCTCATGAGTTGCTCGCTAACTAGATAGCAACCGAGACACGGAGAGGTGGTCGCATAGGGTTGCGAAGTTAGCTGCCGAGCTATCTCTAGTCCAGCTATTTAGTAATGACGGAGTATATTCACCGTCATTACAGTTCATTCACTCATCTCTAACGTAAGTGCCGACTTCACATAACTGGCTATTCATAATTTTTTTTTATCAACCATAGGCGCTAACAAAGGGGACTGCCGTTACTACAGCGCAGTCACAGTGAAAATGATTCACACAAAAGAAAGCCAGTATCAGCGGGCATTACCGAAACGAACAAGAACCAAAGACAGACGGAGCTAGTTAACGAAACTACTCTGCTAGGCAGTTATATTTACTGTAAAAACAAAACATTATCTTATGTCACGTAAAGTTAATCATTATAGATTACTCACTGTTCGCAACCGTCTCATTTGTGAAATTTTCTTGCCGTAATTAGCTTGGTCTGCGCTCCGCTCCCTCTACCCTGCGAGTCTGCCGCAATCGCCATTGACGAATATGCCTACTGTAGTCAGAGGAGCTGCGTCAATCCGACGTGTAGGAGTGGTTTTGTTGAAATTTTGGCGCTGAATTCAAAGTTATCACTTGAAGTACCCGGGTGTAACGACGTGTTGCGTTAACACACCTCATCTAAAATGATTTAAAAAAAAATGTTCATCGTGCTAGTAGTTCGACGGTTCCTGCACAGCATCTGTATGACATAATTGGTTGAAAAGTTCGATATTGTACTAAATATACAACTATAATAACACGGGGCTAGCCTAGTAGACTAATAATTTATATGCTTCATGGATAACTCCAATGGAAAATGTGCTTCTATCCATAACATTGCTATGCGTATGGTTATGTATGTATTGATTTGACGCTGATGTCATCAGAAACAGAGAGCATGAAACACGGTAAGATTGACAGAATTCAGACAGCACCTCATAGCCAAAATAATATGTATCTAGGTCTATGCTTTAGCTTTTTTCCTGGAGTTTATACCAGTCGAAACAAAGTCAAACTAAACAAAATTCAGTGTAACAGTATTTCCCCTAATTAGGCCTGTGTCACACAAGTGATTGATTTTTCTTCTATGTTCAAGGTAAGGATATTTGTTCTCTAGGTTTATGAATTAAACAAAGTAACTTCAGGAATATAATAACACCAATATAATATGACAGATTTGACTCCAGTTTCAAAGATGGCTTCGTGAGAAATATCCCGGAGCAGCTGGCTTTGATGCACTGCTCATCCATCCGTCATCCAGACACATTGTTCACTTTGATGATTGCTAATATTCATCCATCTGTTTCTCCTTTCTAATGAGGCTCAAAAGGCCAAGGTAGGCCAGGGCTCAATTACATTTGCCCTCACCAAAAAACCATTTGCCCTCCAAAAACTGTAACTGATGTAAGAGGATAAGAGCGTCTGCTAAATGCCAATAATGCAATGTAATGTAAAGCTGAATGTGTACGGTGCATCAGCATGGAAAGCCCGTGAGTGCCCATGTGCTTAACAACGTAGCACAGTGCTGCCTAGCTACCACCAGAGAAGATGTGTCTGACAGAGATGTGTGCGACAAAGCAAGAAAAGAGTTAGCGTTTGTCTGGATTTTGCCACTGAAGAGGCGGTCATGGATTCTTTACGAGTACCCGGCAAAAAGTTGTGTGTTACATAATGAGGGTGATTCATGTTGTAAAGCCTCAACACTTCAGATTTGTGCATTCCAGGCTTTGCTGAATTGTTTCTATAGCCCATTGAAAATACTGACTGAACATAAAGTAAATCAATCTACACTTAAATAAAACAGCTCTTATTAGGTACAGTTAATGCAGTGGTTAATTGTTTGTTTGTTTGGTTTTTTTTTTGAGTGAAGGTAATTTTTGGCCAATTCAACTACTAAATTCAACAATTCTTTATTTTTAGCTGTTATGCTTTTCAATTCACCACTTTTTCAATAAAGGTTAATATACGCTTAATCTACATTATGTTTCTTTTTTCGTTTTTACTTTTGCCTGAGGAATGAATCCTTAATAGGCAAGACTTCACCTTTAGTCAGGTAACAGCTTAATTGCTTTAAGACCATAACTGTGCGTCGTGGATTGCACACTTTGGGGTAGAGACAGTAACAAATGAAGTGACCACATGCTTGAGATAAGATGACCACAGAGCAGGGCATTTTTGAGATGTCTGGTTCATATGTCATCTTCAGCATGACTTTTCCCTTCTGTGAGGAGTAGATTCGCCACATTAGCGGGATCTTTCCTTCAACCTGTCAGTGGATGCCTGCCAGAATGCATGACATAGTTTGGAAGGAGGTTACTTGGACGTGTGCCAGGACAAGAGCACCATTTTCCCTGCTGGAGGTTTTAGTTTAGTGCTTTGTCATTAAAAATAGTGCTGTAGGAGCTAAAGAGCTGCACTTTAGTGGGTAACATGTGTCATTGCATGGCGGAAACTATTTCTGGTGATATATGGCACGGAACCTTCAAGGGGGAGGCAAAGGCCCAAATGCATTCGGCATATATATACAGTATCAAATAACACAGATGCCGTCGCCTAAACCAAATACAGTTGCAAGCGGAGCTCATTAACGCACTAAACATTCTATGTGTTTTGCCATTATCAGGTTTGAGTTGTTTAAGTGTCGCACTAATGCATCCTAAGTGTATTTAAGCTTTCCTTCACAATACTATTTTTAAACATAGCACTTTTAGGCTCCACAAGACGTGTTGGTTCTGATTGTGGTTTTGTATTTACCATTTTCCACAACGTGCTTTTCAAAAGCTGTCTTGTCACCTCAGATTGAGTTAAAATACACTGCCTGGCCAAAAAAAGTCACTGTTTGGATTTAAATAAGCAAATGATGTGGGGTTGCTTCAGTTGGTCAGGTCTAGGCTCAGCAATGTTATGTGGCAATAAAATGAAGTCAGCTGAGTATCTGAATGTACTGAATGACCAGGTTAGCCCATCAATGGATTTTTTTCTTCCCTGATGGCACGGCATATTCCAGGATGACAATGCCAAGATTCATCGCACTCAAATTGTGAAAGAGTGGTTCAGGGAGCATGAGGAATTATTTTCACACATGAATTGGCCACCACAGAGTCTTGACCTTAACCCCATTGAAAGTCTTTGGGATGTGCTGGAGAAGACTTTACGGAGTGGTTCAACTCTCCTGTCGTCAATGCAAGATCTCGGCCAAACATTAATGCAACCCTGGAAATAAATGTTGTGATGTTGCATAAGGTTGTCAAAACAATGCCATGGTGAATATGTGCCATAATCAAAGCTAAAGGCAGTCCAGCAACATATTAGCGTGTGCGACTTTTTTTTTGACCAGGCAGTGTATGTAAGACAGAACTCTTGGGCTAGTGTTGCCTAATATTAGACTTTATTGTTACATTTGTTGTAGATGTTAAAATTCATATTACAAGAGTACATGTAGATGGTGTGGGTTTAAGATGGGCAATACAATAAATGCAATCATTTAAGGTGCCAGTCACATTGACCTAATTGTTTTCTAAATGTACATGACACAATAGGTGAATGTAAATAATTAAGAAAATACAGTAATAATACAGGAGGTAGATCACTTTGCAGACCTTTGAGTACACAGATGCTCACATCTGGGGTTGGCAGGCTGGCTCTTTAGACTGTAGTGCCAAAAGGCCAGGGGCTACATTTACATTTATTTATTTAGCAGACGCTTTTATCCAAAGCGACTTACAAAAGTGCATACAGTACGTATAGCGACAGTACGGGGACAGGATGTGTACAGTTCCACAATGAGACAGTTCTCAGCTGAGAGCAAGGTCTGTTTGAGGACACAGTACTATCAGATATGTACAACTACAGCTTATAGGGCAACTAATATGATACACCTTCAAACAGCAAACTTCAACAACTTCAAACGGCGCGATGAGCGTCAGGGTAAAGGCGGCGACAAGAAACAATTTAAAAAGCACAGCAATTTACAACAGCACTGATTGGGGGGGCTGGCATTGCCCCCCCCAATCCTTATGCACGTGCTTGCCTCAACTCTCCCAAACTCTCCCTCAAATCTCTCCTCTCTGAAACGGAAAAGCACAAAAATGGGCTAACGACATATGCTGCAGCTCTCAGCGTCTTTTCCAACATTTGGAGATTGAGATTATCTCTGGCCTGTGTCTGAATCCCCTTACTGTTTGCAAACAGAGGCAGCACTCGTCTAGATTATGTAAGAGCTGAAATAAGTGGCGTCTGACAGGAGGTAGATGGAAGACCACATTAGAGGATCAAAGACCGGCATATGAAGCAGTGTGGTGCTGGTGGTGGTGGTGGTGGGCGTTAATACACACAGTTTAGCGAGCAAAATGAATAATGAAAAATTAGTGTACATGTGTTCTTGCTGTTTGAAAGCATTCTAGGGGAATTGTTGTTATTATAATAAAAATGATCACAATTGCTGCAAATTGTAGGGAAATCATAATCAAAACGTACATTGTCAGTAAAAAATTGTCTTATATATCTGTTTAATAAAGCAAAAAATAACAAAGTAACCAAAAAAGACCATTTTAAATACCAGATCATTTTAAGTATTAACAAATTTTAAAAGGATATGTAGTTTTAGAAGTATCAGTCATTTTTGTTGCAAATCAGTGAAACTGTGTTAAGTTGTAGGAGTCTGGCCTTCTGTCCTTAAGAGTCTGTTTTATACTGCATGTTGTTATTGCTCTATGAATGGAAATGTACCCTAGATCAATTGTGTCAATCATTATGGAGCTGGCCTTCTGATCTCTGGGTGCTTACATAAATGTCACAGCGAGAGGGCTGACCAAAACAATAAACCTTAGAGGAATGTTCCACAATCTATAGTTTACATAATCTTGTGAAAGACTGAGCTTGCACAGTGGACTGGTGTTTTTCTGTGCTCCAACTGGAATACAATATTTTGAGTCTTGCATGGACTTCCTAAAGAACTTTTAGGATGAAACAAGAGTGAATTTAGACTTTGGACTCTTGGACAACTTACATACATGTATTGAGTGAGCTGAAGACCTGTGTACATATTTATATATGTGATGTTTTTGTGATTGTGAAAAGGACAGTTGACAAATGTAGTCATGTTTCTCTAGGAATGTTGTTTACACTACATAATACTCCTTTGAATATCATCAATACGTAACAAAATGTTTTAACAATTTTATAATATAAGAGAATTTACAATGTTTTGTGAAGAAACACCTGATTGGCTGACCCGATCACTACCTGAGTTTGTGTCAACTTGACTGTGTTCTAAAAACAACCCTTTGTTTGGGAAATTATTTATTCTGAAATTTGTATTTCACGGACATCCCTACATCTCCTGAGAGAACAGTGAGTAGAAGAGTCAGAGCATCCTAAGTTTGTACCACTAAACAAAGCTGACTAGAAAAAATTGAGCAGTTTTAAAGCTGCTAACCCATAAGTTGTTGGTACTTTTCTGATATTAACTTATACAACCACTACTTTTGTGTACGCTTAAAATAGCCATCCAAGAGAGGTATGAGTAAAATGAAGACGCTAGCAGGCCCATAACATCCACCTGACAATCGACCGTTATCGGGAAAGGGCAGTAAAGACATCTTTCACATACCATGGCTGGAATCCATTGAGAGTCTCTGGAGTGGCATGGCATTTGATTGTCCGTGTAACAGTTGTCCTGAAGAAAGTCGGGCTGTCAGCGCTTGGTACTGAACCGCCAGGAGAGGTGCGGAGCAGGCAGAGAGGGGAGCGGGAGAGGCGCGTGGCTTTGCTCACAGCTGTTTCTGTTTTGCGGCTCCATGGGGAGTTAATATAGAACAGGGGGGAAAAGGGGGAGGAGATTGCTCCGTGCATGACTCGGGCTAAACAGCAACACTCCTGGCCCTATTGCAGACCACTGTCTACGCCCCCCTCTCCCTCTCTCCCTCCCTCCCTCCCTCTCCCTCTCTCTCTCTCTCCACTGTGCCCTGCGCAGAGCAGAGCTTTAATGACCCAGTCCCTTTCAGCTGCTTCTACAGAGGCACAGATTGGCTTGGAGAGGCAGACTTGTGCGCATATTGATCTGGAGTTCAAAGGGGACTTAAGGGAGACCGAGCTGCTGTGTTTTATCTGAGTGCTACCGTCATTCGTAGATGTCGGGGCTGCCTAAAACAGTCACCTGTCTGTGTTGCCCGACACACGCTTTTATTGCAGCCACGATGCTTACCTCGTTATTGCTGGGTGTCGTCCTGCCACAACGGCAGGGGTACGTACTGTCTACGACAGACACCACTGATGAGGCGTATGTTAGCAGGGCATGTGCTCCCCTTCAGACTGGGGTATTTCACAGCCAGCTTACAGACACAGGGAGCAGTGAGGTAGCTAGGCCGGAGGGAAACGTTTATTCCCCCTGCTTGCGGAGCTGCAGCACTGACCTCAGTAAGGAAAACAAGGTGCTTTTCCCCTCACACCTCTGGGACTGAACTCCCCAGGCTGTTTTCATGCAAAGGGGGTGCCGTGTTTGGATGAGGCTCTGTGTTATAAACCTCTGCACAGCCACATATGCTAGCTGAAGTTACCTTAGCTAGCGCATTAATTTTATGTGTGTAATTACGATGTATCGTGAAGTTGTGATCTCGGGACTGTTGTATCATAGTACGCTTGGCTTTTATCAGAGTGCACAAGTTAACTTGTGGTAGGGATTGAATAGTGCTGTGCTCACACTCACTGGTCTGGGAGTGTTGTTAGCCTGGTCTCACACTGTTGCTTGTTTAAACTGAATGGATACACTTATGTTCTATTGTGCTGGAAGTCGCTCTGGGTAAGAGCATTTGCTAAATGCATGTAATGCAATGCAATGTAATGTAATATCCTCAGTAGGCACTGTCACCTGATTGTTGTGAACATTTGTCTTTTTTTTTTTTACTATAGGATTCTTCATGTGCTTTAAATAAATGTGCACTCAAATAGTATGCCTTGTACCGTGAGTGTTTTAGTGATGTATTCATAAGTCTCTTGAATAATAAAATAACCCACTCAAAATCCCTTTGGAGTGCTGCTGTCATTCCTCTCCTTGACAAGGAATCCTCATTAGGGTGCTATTAGTCCGAGCTGAAATTGTGCTTATCATTATTGCAATTTATGATAAGCATTAATACTCAAAGCCTCATTGAAAATGTCAATCTCCGCGGCAGACTCAATGAGAGTTTTATATGCACAGTTGTGTGGGCACATGCATAATGCACTCTCTGGAGTTTAAGCCATTGATTATGTGGAATTAGCACTCGCTGGCTGTTACTTCTCAGTTTAATCACTGCGATAATAACACACAGGACTAACTGTTCTGTTCTACTTTAACGTCACACTGATGTCAGGCCGCTGTATTCAGATGCCTTTGCCATGCCAAGATGACATAAATGAGTAAACAGAAATCATAGTTTTAAAAAAGTGAAGTGGAAAAAAAATTAGCTTGCCCTGGTTTGCCCCTCAAACCCATTTGAGCAGGTGGTGTTCATTCCTGAGCCAATCATAGACACGACCGATCAAACCCATGGCACAACCGATCAAATACCGATCTAATCCGCTTTCACAGGTTCGCAGTCCGTGTGAGATGGCGAACATGTCCTATCCCAGGTGTGAAATCACACTGATCTGGCCTAGCGCTCGGCTACCTTTGGGTAGGTCTGGTGGAAGGAAGACCATCTTGACACAGTGAAAGTGTGATCACACACTTGGTAATTAAAAAAAAAAAAAGAGTTTGTCCTCCATCTCTGCTGGAGCTCATTCCATCGTCACATGTCAAAATGATCTGACAGATTACTTTGGTAACACTCATCCCAGTGACACCAAGACATACACACACGCACATACACACACACGCACACCTTGTGACTGTATCTTTGCATGTTTTTGTGTTTGTTTTTTTTTTCCTTTCTGTCTTTGAAGAGACACGTGTAAGAATCACATGTGCTGGGCTGTGGAGTCAGAGGGGATGTGCAAAATGTGAACCCACTCATTTTTCTCAATGTGTTTCATTACTGGATGGATTTGTTCCAGACTGCCCTCATCCAAAGAGCATGGGGTCTGTGACTGACTGTCTCACGGTGCACACCATGACTATTCCTAAATAACAAAGAGCCATCTGTCTATATGCTGGAGTTATGAGACTTTGCTGTATCCATGTATGTGCCTTTATGTGCTCTCATAGAAAACTAGAGAAATTAGAATAGAAAAATTTACTATTTTCACTGATTTTTTGAGGGGAGGGTCACCAAGTGCCAATTTTTTGGATTTTGTGTCATGTGACCCACACAATGGCCTTGGTTGAACCACTCTGCACCCACCAAGCAGTCTGGTATTGGTCCTGACAACTGCAATGTCTTAGGAGAGCACATCAACAGAATGTAGATGGAGCCAAAACAAATCAAATGCAATATCCCAGCAGCGTGGCCTCTGAAAGCTGTCTGCCCCCTGTAACTTTGCATTAGGACTAGGCCTCGTTTGAACCACAGAGTTCCTGTGGGGGCTCCCAGGTCAGGTTGGAACTGTCACTGATGTCACTGTGCTGTCACTGGCATGCGAGGAATTATGATGTAACCGCCTTCCTGGTGCCTTGCCCCAGGGCAAGCTTGGAAACAGGATGTCAACAACTGTTCACATCATATGTCAATTCTTCTGTGTCTGTGTGTGTGTGTGAGTGTGTGTGTGTGTGTGTGTGTGTGTGTGTGTGTGTGTGTGTGTGTGTGTGCTTAAAATGTGGGTCTGGGTCACAGGAAAAACCAATGACAGGATTCCCATACATGTAAATGGATTTGTGAAGAAATCGTGTTGTTTTCAGATTGATTGTTTCGCTATTGATTTAGCCTTTGAAACATTCACATGTTTCAGAGAAACATGTGTGAAAGCTTCTTGGACATTTGGTTCTGTACCGCTGGATTATTTGTTATCTTTGGCAGGAGGTGTCTTTCTCTTGGGGTCCAGGGGTAAACTGCCATAGGGCAGCACCTTACAGTTAAGCTGACGTTTATATACAGAAGGTTCAGATCTTGTTTTTCATTGCCCAAATCAACAGGTTCCACATATTTCAGGAGTGTTGACTTTCTCACTTATTGATAAGAAATCTCAGCAAAGTCATTGAACTTGATAATCATCAGGAAATTACCAATTAAAAGTAATCCTTTTGGTCTAGCATTTAAGAGGCTTTGCCAAGATCAATGCTGTGATGCAAGTCAAGTAGTATGTTGTGTAATTTGATTCTATACCAACACATGTAGTAATTTGTGTTACTTGGCATTTCTCTCAGAGCAGTAGATGGTATCCCTTCACGGTTATAAATTAGATCATAAAGCTTTCATAATCTCACCAAACCTATGCAGCGTGCATAAACAAAATGAGGCAACTGAAAGGCACAAAATGTGCTGTGCTGCTGCATGCTATACATCACTACCCCGACTGCAGCTTGCAAAACAAAAACAAAAAAATGCTGTTACAAGGAACATACATCAATCATATCACTATCTGATTGTTTGTAGTTCTTCTCCATTGAATCTATGCTACCGAACATTCCAAATACAGATTCAAAACAGTTATGACGTAACAGGACCAAAAGGCTCATCTGTTTTCTGGCATATATTTCCATGTGTCATGAGAAACATTTTTGGAAGTAGTGCTTGTCACCATGACTGCTGCATCTTGTCAGTGTGGGTGAAGCACTACAGAGAGGACAGGGACAGGGCTGAATCTCTCTGTTGTAGCTGAGATGAAAGGCTAGTTTCTGGAGCATTTACGTAATAATTCTCTGTCTGTCTGTGTAGTTCATAAATCCTTCCTGTTTCCGTTCGCTGACCTTACCCTCAGCATCCCCCCATTTTCCTCACAACACCCCCCCTCTGTGGCCACTGACCTCCTGGCTCATGAAACCGGCCTGACACCTCCAGATAAAGTCGATCAGACTGTCAGCTCTGGCCAAACAGGTTGGGAAAATGCAGGGAAAATGCAGGGCTGAGTACCAAGCATAGCTCATCAGCATCCTTCAAAAGTCTCCCTCTTCCCTGTCTCTCCCACTCCTACTCCTACTCCTAGTTTTTCAGAAATCCTCCAATTTCAATGATGCGCTCTCAGTTTAAGGATGCTTTTTGAGATCTCCGCAAAAGTGCTACACAAGCAATGGGTTTACCTACCTACTTTACTCCCAGGACCCACTTCTGAGGCTGTTGCGAATTTATCCTTCAGAAACACCACTTTATTTTTGCCAGCTGCTTACATAATAGCAGTCACAGTGGGGCTCAAGGCATACCTTGTTCCCAAAGCATGTCTCTTTCTGTATACACATATAATCAATTAAATGAAGGTATATGTCCCCTCTCATTGGTCTGTGCTGCAATGCAGATCCTGATCAATAGTTCTGATTGATTCTACATTCACAGGAGTTGGAGCTCGCTGTGCTCCAGTCTGAGGTCAGATCACTGGTTTTAGCACATCACTGCACCACAGTGATACGATCATGACTAATAAGTGTGAATGGAGTCCTGGACATGCTTAAACTCACACACAAGCAAAATCCCTGAAGATTATGTATATCCTTTTTTACTTGCATACTGTATGTTGCAACAGAGGCAAATCAACACAGGATATGTAATTCTGACTCAAACACTTCCTCTCTGAACTTAAAACCTGCAATTTTATGGCACTGTTGACATCCGCCCAGGCCGTTTATTGTACCGTGTTTTATAATGTTTTGTTCCTTGCTGTGGGTCAGTGCACCTGGGTTTTGAAATACTACAACTCAGGAATTGTACAATCAGATGAGAATTTCCAACATAAAAGTTCGTAGGTCCGCATGGACTGACGCGTTCCTGGCTCTGTTCCTCTGGTGCTCTGTAATAACCATGAAGTGAATTCATGCACGGCAACATCTTTCCTCCATTTTCAAGGATCTCTGAGTACTTTACAGTGAAAGCAGCAGAACCAGTGAAAGCAGAAGAATTTCAACCAGCAACCCTGAGTGATGTGCAGCAGCCATTTTGCATCTGAAAGCTTATCACGCATCACCTGAGGTGAAAAACTGGGGACCCATTCAGCCATTTTACCTGGAGGATGATTGCATGTCCTGAAAGAAATGCTATTCTGCTAAAACACCTTTTACACTTTCCGCCAGGGGTGACTTGAATGACCAGACAGCAAGTTGGGACATCATACAGCACAGTGTCCCCATCACTGCCACCTAGGTTTTGGTCTACTACTGATTGTCCAGGAGCAAACCAATTCCTTACCAGACCACCAACTCCACATAGAGCAAGCAACCTGGTGTATCCATCCAACTATTACCAGATCTTCCCAGTTTCAGCGTTTTGACAGGAGAGGGGTACAGGGTGGTACATCTGCTGTCAACTGGGCCACTACTCCCACAGTATCTCGGTGCAGACCACTACCATCTTGATGTTGCAGCCCACTTCACTATCCTCTTTTTCCTCTGACTCACTTCTTCTTGCAGCATAATTTTATCAGAAAATAACTCATTAGAAAATCTGTCTAAAAGTCACATTACCGTGTTATGGCTTTCAGCATCAAATTAGACCCAAATAAAACTGCTGTCTGGCTCCAGCACTGGCATCGGCTGAATGGCTGATATGGGATGGTGAGAGCAGAACAGACGAAAACCCTTTGAAACTCAGTGGGAACCTGGAGGAGTATCGTTCCATGCCAAGTGCGTGTCTATCTCAGATCTTACTCTTTATGTTAAAAATATGTTTAAAGAAAAAACTAACTAAAATTGTGATTATTGAGATCATTAATTATTTTCCAGTGTGTGTCCTGGTGTAGTCATGTTATTTTATTGAGCCTGCCACCTCCCTGATTTCCAGAACACTAATTTATTTTGTAAGTTTTAGTGCTAATGAAATGATCCATCTTCTCACCATCTTCTGAGCGATTTGCGACACCAACATAAGTGACCCTGTGAGTTGCAGAATGACTGTGTTCTGAAGTGAGTCTACGGTCTATGACAGCCTTGACTGACCAACTGGAACGAGAATGACAAAACCAATTTTCAGGAGCGGTTGGCATAATTAATCAGTTATCCATGTAGGTGCGTACTGCACCCCCCTGTAATCATGTATTCTTTCCCTAGTGAGCAGCTGTAACGGGCATGAGAAACAGAGATGGAGAAAGAGAGGGAGACTGAGAGAGAAAACAGAGAAGAGGTGGATCAGAGCTGATAGGTTTTGACTAACGGGCAGCCTTGGTCAGCTCATTAAAAGCCCAGGTTTAGTGATACCATCCCCTATCAGCTGAGTCACTGTCAAGGGCAGAACAGGGCTCCCGCTGTTTCACCTTTAAGCCATGTTTTTAAAAATGCAGTGACTGAAGAGGCCATCTTTTCTGAGCTGCATTGCATTATGGCATTTGTGTCAATGGCCCACTTCATCAGGATTGCCTGGCACCAGCTGTAGCTCCTGGAAAGTATGAACTGATGCCCTCGTTTTGTACATTGAACCTTCGAACGCGTCTTCAACGAAAATTGAATGTGTCTTGAGAAAAAAAAAAAAACTTCTGAGGAATAAGTAACAGACATTGCTCAACGGGCCTCACAGACCCGAGGCTGACTGGTCAGTAAATAAGAGGAGACTATGGATGTGATATTGCTGGAAGTGTGCACACACGCACCTACGCAGGCAGAGAGACACTGGACAGTGTGTGTGAAGTGTGAAATGTTTGGAGCTTTGTGAGAATCTATTCTGTGAATACATGGGTAGCTGTACATGTGATAAGGAGCAGAGCTCATAACCAAAAGGCTGCTGATTCAATTCCCAGCTGCGGCACTGCTGCTGTACCTTTGGGCAAGGTACTTAACCCACAACTGCCTCAGTAAATATCCAGCTGTATAAATGGATAACATGCAAAAATTGTAACCTATGTAAGTCGCTCTGGATAAGAGTGTCTGCTAAATGACTGTAATGAATCAGCGTTAATCGGTTGGATGAATAGTCTGGCTGGAAAAATGTTGGTAAAGGTTACTCAAATGCTTTTGCCTGTTGTTTCATGGTGTTCATTCTGAAACTGTGCCCAGAGAAAACCTTCATGCAGGGTGGATGCATGTGGAGGATGTAGTTAGTCTGCCAGGGCCGGGAAAAGGTGATGGATAGCACAGCTTTAATTCTTACTCAACGTCACGTTTAGTGGGACTCTGACATTCCATGCTGCTTCAACTGCTTTACCTTTTCAGACAGGACCTGGGAATTCCTCCCAGACAGCGGGGTACTGTTTTGTTGACTAAAACCGGCTTTGGATCAAAATAATGGCAATAAGCCAAACAGGGACAATTGTTTCTTTCTTTGTCAAGGATCTTAATGCTGCAAGTTTTTTTTTTTTTTAATTATTCCTGTCATCTTGTCTTTAGATTTGTACATGACCATGGTCACGCTAAGATCATATAGTGGCTAAAGACACATGACTCTGTTTACCTATGCAGAACTGTGTATAAACAGTTCCTGTTATCCCACCCCCCCTCACCCCCAACCCTATCTGTGCCAGTGGCTCAAGCAGAATGATTTATGGGGCAGCAGAAAAGGCTGGTTCCCATAGTGACTGCAGTCTACACTGAGTGGATGTAGCATGGCTCTGGGCAGGCGCCAAGCCTGTCCACTGTGCCAGGATTTATTTGCCCTTCTTTCTGGGTCTGGGGCCACTGTGTCTCTAAAAGCTCCCAAACACTAGAGTGGGTGCCGACATTGTCTCTCTAATGGTACCAGCAACACAGAACCCTGGGCTCTGTGTGAGCTGGGTTGGGTGGGGGGTTGGTGGTGGGTTTTGGTGGGGGGGGGGCTGCAATTACCTATGGTAGAGGGTCAGTTCACCTGTTTTGAGGAGCAATAGTACTGGGATAAGTGTAGCAGTCCGGGCAGATGCATCAACAATGCACTCAGAGGGAATTATTATGTTTCATTGCTGAAGATTCAAGAGGGCAATTTTAGGCAACCTCCATGCAATCAGCAAACCCTTCCCATCCACAGTTATAAACAACCCACTCACCACTTCCCTCTTGTTTCAGCTCTACACTGTTCCCGCCTCCACCCCATCTCCTCCTTATATATACTCCCATACATGATGTCCAAATAGGGGGGTTGGCAACCTTGGGCTCCGGCAAGAGGCAACCCCTCCGTCTCCAAGCCAAAGATCCATGCACCTATACCCTCACCATCCACAATTCCCGTTATTGTATAAAAACTCATACCTACCGAGTAGGATACAGGTTGGTTATTCTATGAGGGATGTTTTTTTTTCCTCAAGAAACTATAAATTACGATTACAAATTTCTGCAAGTGCTGTAACTGATTAGTTAAATCAATAACAGACATGAAGAAAACAGACATAGACATATGGGTGTGACTCTTCAGTCATCCTTCCTGGTCTTCCTGGAATCGCCTCTCCCGATAAGGCTGATTCGCTGAACAAAAGGGTAGACTGTTAATATCAGACAACACGCTTGTTTTGATCCTTGTGTGATGGGGTCTTTTGCAAAACAATAAAACATCATCTGTTGTGAGGATCAGTAGTGCACAAGAATAATTTTTCTCGATTTTTGTCATGCAGCTGTGATATGGCATATATAGACTGGAAATGTATGATATATACATACATATATACAGTATATACTGGATAACTGCACATGCATTTTGCCTTATTCACAACGTCTCATGCCTACATGCTTGTACTCACCACAGCCAATCCGACATACCCCCTCTACAAGGGGTTAACAGGAAATCATCCAGGTGATATGGATTACTTTCCCGTCATACATACCTGACAATCCCTGCTATTCCAAGCCATGTAAAACGTTGCGAAAACTCTGCAGAAACATGTTGGTAAATTTATATCATAACAGGGGAATACTGCTGATCACTGCCATATGGAAAAATTACAGTGTCATGGAGTGTCATGGGGCAAGCGATGCATTTAGTTGGGGGGCGTTGATTAATTGTATGGTCAGATGATTGTATTTCTTCTGTCATCCCTATCATGGCTGCACCTTAATCTGACTGATCCATCATAATGTCAATTTCCTTGTCTCCACAAACCTCCTATATTTTCTTTCATAGGAGGTTTGTAGAGGTTTGTGGAGGTTTCAGTTTCTTTCATTCTGACAAAGAACAAACAAGAGTCTGTGACAGAGATGTTTCCAGTGCCCTCTTCGACAAATGTGATCCCATTGGTTGTAAAAGTTTTCAAGCTCACCAAATTTCTTAATGCTGTGATGTGTGTCTCGTAAAAAAGATGAGGGAAGTCTCGAATTCCTTCAGCGAAGGGCACACAGGGAGATGAGCCGCACGCATCATCGATCCTGTACTGTAAGTCTGACTACTGAAAAGGCTCTTCGTAGGAGGTTACAGGCCCTTTGTGGGCCTGTAACCTCCTACGAAGGCTGAAGCAATGATCAGATATATGCCGACCTCCTCAGTTTCCTTCCTGATGAGTTGGGCCACAGAACATCATGTGCAGTTGCTTAGGTGTTGGGAAGGATCAGAGTGCTGTCAGACTGGAGGAAGGAGACAGGTCGGGGGGGGGGGGGGATTGGAGCGAGGGGGGGGGGGGGGGGGGGGGGGGGGGGGGGGTCTGAGGTGCAGGAAGCAGACAAAGCTGAGCAGGGAGCAGCTGCTCACCTGGAAGAGGGGGGCGGAGGGAGGGCCCCGTGGAGAGCGGAGAGCAGAGCATAGAGTGTTTACTGTGGGGAAGTGTGTCTACGGAGAGATCCGGAGAGATTTCCATCTATCCCTCAAAAACAAACATCCGACTCCTGGGCCTCGGGTTGCATGAGCCCGGCCTTCAGCAAATAGCCGGGGTCTGGAGTGCTGGAAAAACAGAGAGACCATGACGGAGTCTTCCGTCCTGCACGGGGGAAGGACACCGAGGGCATTAGTGAGAGGTATCTGGGCACGTCTATAAGGAGCATGCATGCCCCTTATATTCTATGTCATTATGGAAGCATCTCACCACATTGAACATTTAAGTCCCGAATAATAATAATAATAGTTCAGAGACTGTCTGAATACACCGCCGGGCCCCCAAACAATGAGAGCCTTATTTTTGTGTCTGTGGATGGGATTGTGCAGATCTGTGGGTTTATGAGCCCAGGTCCCCACATGACTGCTTCTGTGTAAGCTGCCAGCCCAGCTTAGGTCGGGTCACACAACTGCATCACATGGTACAGAACACTGGGGGGGGGCAGTGTGGCAAGGGCACTCTGATACACTACCACGATCCCAGAGAAAACTCCCAAAAACCGGCTCTTCTTTTTCTCTCCCCCCCCACCCCCTTACATTAATTGATAAGATGAAATCCCCCTGATCCTGTTTCAGGGACGCAGTTCGCATGGTAGCCGGAAAGGATTAGGTGAAGTCGTATGGATTACAGATTGACCTGACAACAACCAGCAGTGTTTTGCCATGTGCATGAGTGTAACTTATATTGTCCGAGCGACGGTCGAAAGCATGAACTTCGCAACCACACAGCACAACTCCTGACAAGAGACACAATTAGATCGTGGCACAAAAATATAAGATCAAGCTCTAATCTTTATTCTATTCTATTCTATCCCTATGTTTTGCATGTATGTAAATGTACATACATGGTTAGCACATACATACACACCTTAACGTGTGTACATTCACACTTGATTAGAGTGCATGTTCGAGGTCAGTATGGCAATGGATTTATCCCAGGTCAAGTTTAATTACCCTTAATAAAAAACTTTAAATTACTTGATTATCTATTAAAATATTCACAATGGATAGTCATTTTATTCTGCTTGTTGTATAAGAAAAGCCATTTATATGTCATCTCATTCTGGGTTAAAGTCTTGACATTTTAAGACAGGAACAATGGTTATATAAAATGCACAATAACATGATCTTACATTATGCTGTCATCAGTTCACAAAGTGTTTTTCTCTGAATTTAATAGACAAAAAGGAAAACAACAAAACAATACAGAAGCAATCTCCCTATCCAGACAAAATGACAACATAAGGGTTCTTTGTGGGCATTGTGGATGTGGAGAACCTTGCAGACTTGAGGGTCACTTATTCTGGGCCTTTGGTAATTGTTTTTTTGTTGTTGTTATTTTATCTTCATTCATTGTTCAGGAACCCTGAACAAACATTTAACTTGAACAACATTTAACATTTTTAATTTAGAAAAAAATATCACTTAGTATTGACTGAATACACTCAGTATAAATTATATTGTACACTCTGAAGAGACATTATTATAAATATATGCCTATGATGGGAAAATAACAGATTAAATCACAACATTTAGCACTTTGGAGGCAACAGAGTTAGAGTTAAGCAAATGACCCAACAATGAGAGAAATTTGCATAAAATACACAAACACACACACAGACACACACACACACACACACAGACATTACATTACATTTCATTACATTACAGTCATTTAGCAGATGCTCTTATCCAGAGCGACGTCCAGTACAATAGAACATAACAGTATCCATTCAGGGTTGTGATCCATTCAGACCAAGCTGACAACACTCCCAGACCAGCGATTGTGAGCATTACACCATTCACGCCCTACCCTATGTTTACTTGTGCAACCTGACTAGACACACACATACACACACACACACACACACACACACACACACACACACACACACACACACACACACACACACAAGCACACACAAACACAGTAGCAAGCAAGGCCACTTTTGCAGGTCCGCTGAGCTGATGTCTGCTGGATTGATAACTCCACATGTATATGGCAGATTTCCACCCCACTTCCCCAGTTTAAAAGACCCTCTGAAGAAGATGAACATGGATGAGACCTTTCACCTAAATACTGCACGAAACAGGCAGCACATTACCTGGAGCCAAATACCAAACTGGAGAGGGCTGTGGCACATGGCCGTAAAAGCAGTTAAACAGTACATGAGGATTACCAAAAGACAGCAAAGTTGTTAAATATTTAATGTTTTACTGATGTTCAAATACACCGAAGTCTGACCATTTGACTGCCCCCCCCCCCCCCCCCCCCCTCCCTGATAGACACAAAAAAAAAAGCAAGCTCTGAGAAACACTCTTTGTTCACCGTGTCAGGGCAGGTTCGGTGAACAGTGATGCAGCAAGAATGCTGAGAAAATGCGTCAGAGTTTTAAAACAAATATCACTAAACCGCTAATGAGTGGGCAACAGGACAGAAACTTCTGGATCTGTGCACACAGAAACATACTGGGAGAGAGGCCTTTGAGTCAGAAGTCATGTTAGCAGCACATACTGGGACAGAACAGTCTGATTGCAGTACCTTTCAGGACTGGGAGAGAGGCAAAAGACAGAGCTTTTCCAAAAAACAAAGAAATCAGCAAGACAATACTTTAATCTCCACTTTAATCTCCATTCATGAGACAACAATGTCAAATTTCAAATTTATATGTAAAGGCGCTGTTAGAAGTAGGGTGAATGAGAGGTTGGAAAGCTGAGCTGATAACAGTGTTGGGAGAGCTACTGTTTTCAGTAACATGATTTTGAAGAAATAAAATTAAATTGGCTGCCATGGTGGCATGTATAAATTGGTTCCAGTCAAATTTGCTTTTTTATGGCGATGAATCCAACGGAGAACAATTCAGTGCAAAAAGGGTTCAGGTTAGGGTTAGAATAGGGCTAAGTATGAAATCTCCACTCCTAAAGTTCAGCTCAAATAATAGGATCCCTTTTGGACTGATGTTAGCACAGGCCATCCTAGCTGCCTGTCTGAGCACAGGATTTAACAAACAGAGGTTTCTGAGCTTCATTGTACTTTTCCCCTTTGAAGCTGGCATGAGACCTCACAAGACATTTCTGTCACCACTACTTCAGGTACTTGTCCTGTTACTTGTTGTAAATTCCCCCCCGGCCTAGTTTCCACCCTGTTAACGTCCAAATGAATGCTTAACCAACGGAGTAACTGAATAAAGAATCATGAAAATATCAACTGCCAAAGCCATAAGCTTTACTGGTGAATAGGATTAGATGTAGGGGTAGGGATAACATTCAATGCAGGTTTTTGAGGGAGCTACTGTGGAGGGTGGGGGTGGTAGGTAACTGAAGCATTGAATATGCACATGGGAGGGATCCCCAAAGCCCTGGGGCCTCTCCAGATGACCCATGAAAATGTTATACGTCTGCATGAGCAAAGCAAAAATCTCCAAATGTAAAATTCATTTCATAAAATTGTGGAACATCTCATTTCATGATGTACTATTGTTCTTGCAAGTCAGTATGAATTTCACCCACATAAAATTTTAAACTTTAAGTCTTTTGGCTATGTGAATTTCCAGGTTATATTTAGGCTTTCTTTAAAACATACTCTTTCCTCCTTCATATGCTGGGTTTTTCTAAATATAAGTCACAGTTAAACTTCGCAAAGTGGGTCAAGTTTTTCCCCCCTCCTAAAGGAAAGTCTGGTTTAATTTGTTCCTTTTAAAGACTCACTGTTTCTTTTATAGACCCCTTTTCTGCTCTCTCACTCCTCTTTTCCCTCCCTGCAATTTATGTAATCATATGTGTCCTTGTGTGATGAGCATCTGCCTGTCTGTCCGCCTGCCTGCCTGTCTGTCTGCCTGCTTGCGTGTCTGTATTTCTGCCTGTCTGTCCATCTGCCTGTCTGTCTGTCTGTCTGTCCGCCTGTCTGTCTGTATGTCTGCCTGTCTGTCTGTCTTTGTGTGTGCTGTTGTCCCTCTGTGCCTGTGTGCCCATCTGTTTCAGTGTGTGCTTCATGGGGTACTGGATGTTCCCCCTCAGCTTTGTTAGGAAATATTTCCATGGTGACAGCTAAGCTAGAGGTCTGACCTGCCAGTGTTAAAATCAGCCAGAGAGACAGAGAGAGAGAGAAAGTGAGAGAGAGAAACGCGCGAGAGAGAGAGAGAGAGACAGAGACAGAGAAACGAGAGAGAGAAAGAGAGAGGGAGATACAGAGAGAAATAGAGAAAGACAGACAGAGACGGAGAGAGACGAGAGAGAGACAGAGAGAGAAAAACAGAGAGAGAGACAGAGAGAGAGACGAGAGAAAGAGAGACATAGACAGAGAGAGAGTCAAAAAGAAACATGGCAGAGTGGACTCCTGGTTAGCTAAACCACGGGCCTTTTCAGCTGTGTTACCCCTGCGCTAACCCCGAAGTCCAGAGGGTGGCTGGTGTTGGGGCGAATGTTCTTTCCCTATGTGAAGGGCCAATTGCTCCCAGAGATATTTCACATCCAGAGTCCAGGAACAGATCTCCAGAAAGTGTGAAACTAAGATCTACTTTCCCGGTGTGTCACGTGTGCTCCCACTCCTGTTGTTTAACACCAACCAACTCAAAGCTAATATTTACACAAAAACGGGTAAAGTCTTATCTTTAACAATTACTTGCTTCCCATGTCTTTAATCCAGGCAGAAGGAGCTCCTGTCTTGCTCCTTATAGAAACTGCTGCATGATTTGGTATACATTGCATTTCAGTGTAACGTCACCTTCTAGATAAGGGTATGTTTTTTTTGTTTTCTTTTTTTTTTTATGAAGAGGAAAGTCCTGGAAAATTTTCACGAATCGCGATCTCTAGGGTAGCACTGCCAATTAAAATGAAAACCAAAGTGAACTTCAAGACCCTCTGTGTCACTGCAAAGACTCAGGGATGACAGTCATGGCCTGCTGAGAGGCAAAGCCCAACTCCTCTACAGACTTGTCTCTGAAGAAGAGCTCCTCCGGAACAGTTATTTTTAACAATGTGATGGAGGCTGTCATGTTGCAGCATTGCACTGAGATGGACATCGCTACAGTTGGCAACTGTTGAATGAGACAACCCGAATGAGTGGGGTTGAGCTGTGGCACTTCCCTCTCTGATAGCGAGCTACAAGCTAATGGATTCACGTAAAACATTGCATATGTGCTATTAAAGCCAATTGCCAGTCACAAATTGTTTCTGTTTCATGCAGTTTTTAATGCAGCAAACTTTTTTAAATGGATATATAAATGTGAAAATTGCATACAGTGGAAATTAAAATGAAAAATAAAATTGGCCTAGATTGAAAAGTGAATCATCAAAAAGCTTTCTGAACCGGGCTTGTAACCATAGCAAATCTCAGATGCACAGCCGTATCCTCATTATACCCATGAAACAGGTACATTATTTTGACCTTTTAAAAAATATCCAGCTGTTTAAGTGGGTAAAATGTAAAGATTAACCAATGTAAATTATTACGAATTAAGAATAATTATCTACAAAATTTGCTTTAAGCAGTGATTAATAAAAAAACGTCACACAGGCCAGAATGCACACAAAATGTACAATACCCTATATATCTTATGAAAGTGGGGTAAAACATCCATAAACACACTGAAGATAAAATTCAATCCATTGCAGCTATAACTATATTTGTATATTTGCAACAACTTAAAAGGTACAAACATGACAGGGAATGCGTGCCGGATGTTATGTGAATCAAGCCAGCGATGCATGTGAAAGGTTGGTCGAGCCGTTTCTTTGAACAGTAAAAACAATCAAACGTCTTGAGGCGCGTATTCATCCTTTATGTTCAGTCACAAACACAGATACCTCAAGTTTGAATGGCTGTCCTTGTTCAGGATCTTTGATGCTGCCTTTCTTCTGAAAAACAGTAACACAACCCGCAACCCTGAAATGCTGAACATTTTTTGTTGCACTGAACACATCAAAAGTTTTTTTATTTAGCAGAAGCAGGGGGAAATGCATCAGACACACGGTTTGTGTTTTTCCTCCTGGCATGGGAAGTTGCTGTTATCACTGGCGATTTGCTGGAAAAGCGTAGAGGAATGCTCCTGTTGCTGTTCTGAAGCACAAAAACAACAGCAAACACACTATTGTGCACATTTCCTCTCACGCAGCTCAGTCCTCTGTCCAAGTTACTGTGTGCAACCTGAATTTCAGACTGTGTCAGTTGTTGGAAACTTTGGGGCCGTGCTGCATTGTCTGGCTTGACTTTTGATGCAGAGTTAGATAAGGGGCGGGGGGGGGGGGCAAAGATACTCTGTCTGACCAAAGTCATAGCACAGGCCTGAAATACCACAGGTCTGCCGCCCATGTGTTTACTCCAAGGCATCTGTACCGGGAACCAGTGTCACCAACCTCCCGTTCCCAAGCCAAATGTAGCTGGGTCAGTGGCCAGGGACACTAACACTGGGGGGAAAATACATCCATTACACTACATTATTGTCATTTAGTAAATACTCTTACCCAGACTTGCATACCTTAGTTTTACATGTTATCTTCTTACCCAAAGGTACAACAGCAGCAGCCCAACAGGGAATCTAAGCAGCAACCTTTTGGTTATGAGGCCTGCTCATTACCGCCATGCTACACTGCATTCCACATGACAGCATCCATGTGAGTGCTGTCTCCAGGGACCAAAACTTAGAGATGACAGGATGCGGTCACAGTGCTGTCTGCCTCTCCAAAGTGAACATGGCCAAGGGGTCTTCACTCATTCCTCTTCACACCCTTACCCAGCATTGGGTAAGGGGCAGAGGTAATGAGCCCACAGGAGCAAAGCTGTGAACTGTTTGGATCTGACTTTCAACCCACCATAGCCCCCTAGATTTCTGCCACATATACTCTAAGAATTGCTACTTGTGAGGTATGGCAGAGTTCACACAGGTTCCAGTCAAATGTGGTTTACTGAGGAGAATGATGATCATGATGATCACAATGTACAACCACACCAGGTACAGTCAGGGCAGGGCAAATACCAAGAAATGTTACAGAGTGCACGTCTTTGTACTCTTCAGGATCTAGATGGTCTGATGGTCCACCCAAAGTTCCAGAACAAAGAGGCTGATAAACCTAATCACTCTCCCATGATTACAACAGGGATGACTGTTATGCTAATGCATGGACCAAATGGTTTCCTGTAGACAGAAACTCCTGCAGATGTGTAAATGAGCCAACCTGATACACCAGGTTCCATTGTCTAAAAACCAGTTTAACTTACAAGAACATTTAAGGAGACTGAGCAAATCATATGGCCTATACTCCTTGCCATATTAATATTCACAAACACACATATAAAATCCGTAGAATTTTGCAGACGCAAAAATGCTACAGAACATTTTTCGGGAAATGCTACGCTGAGTTTCTACGGGTTTCTTCCAGTTTTATGAAGACAAATCAACATATTGTGCAGGAGACCAGGGGGATGAATGGTGGGGTAATTTGTCACTTGTAAATGGCAAGGAGAGCAGGCGCTGAACTCAGTTACCCCCCCCCCCCCCTTCTTTTTCAGTGGGTTCCACAAATAAACCCCCCGACATGCACATTGGAATTCTGCGATCGGCGGGCCAGAGAGTTCTAATCTGAGTCGGAGCTTTATGCTCGTATTTTATTTATTGGCCTCTTATGTAAGAATGGAGGGTGGTGGTGGTGGGGGGGAGGGGGGGGGGGGGGCTTGAGCAATGCCGCAGGCCAACGGTAAAGGGCACATAGGGGTTTTATGCCAGGCTGCGGTGGCCGCAGGCATGGTGCGAGGTCTGCCTCGCGACCAGGACTGTCCTGGCCGAACGACGTGGGTGACGCGGCGCTGAAGATGGAGTTCGAGCTGGGTGAAGCCAGGAGAGAGGTTCCATTAGAGACACCGGCCACCGGGCCAGCAGCCCGCCAGGCAGGGGCGCTGCGAGTTCCTCGTGTGTTTATTTATATTCCCGCCCCCACTTGTTTGGTGAAACTCCAGAGCTCCGCTCCTCGCCCCTCCGTGTCAGCCCCCCCCCCCCCCTTCACTTCACTTCGAAAAAAGCGTTTGTTCTGTCCGAGCTGGAAAGCCTCGCTCATCTCCCTCATTAAAAAAAAAAAAAAAAAAAAAAATTCTCTGGATGGCTGGCTCCGGCACATAGAGCAGCTGAAATTAGGCACCCCGGCCCCGGCTTGACGCTCGTCCCAGAGTGGCATTGACGTTTGTGATGCTCCTTCCTGCCCACGTTAATAAACCCGGGTGGCTTTGTAGGGAAGCGACACAGCTGCTGGGTCTGTATGCAGATCCCTGAACGACACTGCCAAAGAGCGCTGTCTGATGTTACACTACATTATTGTCATTTAGCAGATGCTCTTATCTGGAGTAGCTTACAATTTATACGTGTTATCCGTTTATACAGCTGGATATTTACTGAGGCAATTGTGAGTTAAGTACCTTGACCAAGGGTACAGCCGCAGTGCCCCAGCAAGCAACTGAACCAGCAAACTTTCAGTCACAAGCCCTGCTCCTTACCGCTGTGCTACATTGACGCTGTCTACCAAACTACCAAACTCAGACAGCCTGTGCATAATGCCTGCTGTTGCTGAATGAATCTTACAGTTAAATCAGTTTAATCGAGAGTGCAGCGTTGCGGAAACAAGGGCACAGGACAGTACCACAGTGGCTGGAGCCTCTGTTCCCATCCAAGCAATTAACCGTCCGATTCATCTGATCAGTCTAGAGGTTGATGAACATGACACATGCTGGACTACAGCACACCTGGACCAGGGGTAGGATCAAAGAGGGTGAGAGGGCTTCATGAACCCCATGGGCGGGGCCATGCAATCATTGGATAATTTGAACCAATCATGTTGTTTTTCTGAAGAGAACACAGGCCTTGCTCTCCTATCACTACCATCAGGAGGTGTGTTAGGGGTGTGGACTGCTGCTCAAGGCAAAGGTATACAGGCACTCAGCAAACTGGGTATAACCAAACTGGTATAACAAGCCTGGTCCCGTGGAAGGCCGTCCCTTACAAAGAGAGGGATCCTGGCATCAATCAATCAACCCGTCACTAAGACTCTTGCTGACAGCTTCCAGTCACTTGAGCTCTGGCCTCTGCCTGTGACCGTTGCCATGACGAGCACAATCCCCCGGGAAACGGCAACATGTTACATCACAGAGCAGTGACTGACAGCCACTGATGAGCAGAGACCCAGACCTTCTGCTGGCGAAGCCTGAAAAGTGACACTTCACCTGTTCATGACCTTTTCTGTAATGGAGTAGGAGCACTCACATACAGTACATCATTTAAGCCTTGCAATGCATTATTTTTAATAATAATATAATAACACACTCCTCAGCACCACTTATACTTGCATTTTGTCACTTGGCTAATGTTCTAAAGCAAGGATACAAACAGTGCATCTAATAATTTCTTAAAAATACCAGCTTGCTTCATGATGACGCTGATGTGGAGACAGGCTCTCCACCAGCCCGTGAGAGCCCAGCAGGAGAGCAGGAGGGCGAGCTGTCATCTGCGAGGTGATGAAGTGCTGCAGTGCAGAGCATCCGCTCCCCGGCCCGCACCCCAACCCCCCCCCACCTCCACCCCATCCAGTGCTGTTCCGCACCGTCACTCAATTGCATAACTCCAACGTACACCGTGCACCGTCCGTTCGAGGTGCTGCAGTGGGGGGGACGCTGTCCCCCCCCCCCCTCCCCGAAAGGCGCCACCTTATGGCCAACGCTGACACTGAGCAGACTGAGGAAAAAAAAAAAAATCAGCAACCTCATCGAAGAACTTAAAGATGTAAATGCCCATCTATTTTAAGCCCTTTACGTGCATTTCCTTAAGGGGACAAACCGCTGAAATAGGGTGGATGACACTGACATTTCACTGTGGCAGGGCCTCTCTCCATTAGGACAGCTTCATGCATCGTATCCTATGAAACCAACTGACACTCCACATGGTTTGTTTTGTATCTAGGGGGCTCTGGGATATCCAGCTCTTGAACACAGGGCACAAGAGTTCCAAAGTGAGCTCTCTTATGTTACACCATAAATTCTAATGGGCCATTAATTATTCCATTACGACCCTGTAAACACAAGCCCATAAAACCATCAGCATTGGTTAACACGCCAGCTGCCTTCCTTGCGCAGTATCTCGGCTTGCATAACACACCGGCCTCCATCTCGAGTTCAGAAACTGTGATCAATATCTCTAAAAAGGACCTTGTTTATATTCAGAGCTCAGCCAAAAGCAACAGGCGAATTTTGCAGACAAACAGGGACAGAACTGTAAAACAAGACCTCAGAGACCTTTTTTGTAACAGTTCTGAAGTATGTGGTTACCATTTTTTTTTCCTTTTTTCTTTTTTTTTTTTTTTATTTGTTTTGCTGAAGTGAAGCCAGCTCGGTCTTGCTTTGTCAGACTTAGAAACGAGGTGAACCCCTGGCGACCTCTCGGCCAAACGCTTAGTAAACGGCGGGCCGAGGGTAGGCATAAGCTCATGTGTTCTGCGCGAAGCGCAACAGTACATCAACTCGGTGGATAAAACAAAGGCCAGCCAGGGCCCTCGTAATCTGCTTTGCAGGAGTGACTGGAAAGGGGTGACCTTTCCAGCAGCGCTGCACGGGAGCTGTTCAAAAGCCCCGTAGCTGGCCGCTACACCCCTGCTCCCGGGCCAAGCGCATGCACCCGCCAGGCCCCCGCCAGCACATCTGCGCGCACGCTTCCTCCCTGCTCGTGTGCTTGCTTTTCATCCCACAGCACCTCGGATAAAATGCGATTTTCTCTCTGTAACTTGCTTTAAAACTGAAGTTACAGGCTGTGGTGCACCCTGCCCCCCCCCCCCCCCCCCCTTCAAAAATTAACTAAATTAAATATGAAGCTCTTTAGTTTAGGCATCCCTAACAAAGCATTCTCACTCCCAGAATGCTAGCAGAACTTACTGTACTGTCTAAAGCTCATCCTGGACAGATGTTGGGACTTTTGATGCAGACTGGTTCAGGGATTGGAAACAGTTTCCCAGCAAGAGAACGCACACCAGCACACAATTCACATGTGAAAGCAGCACACCAGACCATGTTTTGTTATGACGGACCCCTTTAAGATCAGTGCTCATCTGGCAGCAGGTTTCAGTCAACTTTAATTGTACTAGTTGTCTGTTACAGCATGTGGTTTATGGCTTGTGATACCATGTCTAGATATTGAATATAGTAACTTTGACAGTACGTTTCAAAATGTTAAAACAGTGAGATAACCCAGATCCTTTTACAGCTTTATTTATTTACCTGAGCTGTACAAAGATACCATGAAATGACAGAAATACACTATAAAAAAAAAGAAAACAACAGACATATTTTTCGCCAAGCAATTCCTTGGCAGATGACAGAACAAAAAGAACTCATTACTCATCATCGTCATCCTCCTCTTCATCGCTGATCACATATTTCTTGGCCTTCTTTGTTGACGTTTCCTCATCATCCTCAGCCTTCCTCTTGCCAGAGCCCTCTCCTTCCTGAAAGATTGAAGGAGTTAATAAGCTCACCCACATTAACCATCCCTCACTAATGTAACAACTCAGACACCACCCCCAACAGCTCCCAGTGGCCAGTTGGTAAGCCTGTATAGCAGCCTCTGCCACTGGTAGGTAGATGTGAGGCATATAACTGTAAAAGTGCTTTGAGTACTCAAATAAGTAGAAAAACACTATATAAATGCAGTCCATTTACCATTTACCACTATTAAACCGTACAAAGTGGTTTCTCATTTTATACCATTTTTATTTTTTAAAAAAAAGTCCTCTAATACAATGGTGCCGATTGTGCATCCACGGGTTTATGGACAGTGTGTAAAATAAGTTTACCAGAGCCAATGAATAGATGGGAACTCAAACCCTGTCAACCTGCTTCTGGCTGAGATACACGTATAAATGCCTCAGTACCACCAGCAACCACCACTGCCCTACAGATTGAAAAACAGCGCCACCTTCTGTTCAAGAGCTGCTCCAAGCGGATCATTGGCATGTCTGTTGCCGTCATCAAAAATGATTAACTAAGACGAACTCGGGCCCGACAAATTCCACATTTTATGACTTGTTTGTGCAAATCCAAAATATGGTCCAGAAATATGCTGCATTTCCCAATATCTGAGGCCTAGTCTCAGAGACCTTAATCAAGAGGAAGCTGATCCCAGAACAGTGGCAGTGGCATAACCCTCTCACCTCATCGCTGTCCAGCTTCTTGGCCTTCATCAGCCTCTGCGCCCTGTCATCATCCGAGCCCTCGTCGCTGTCGGAGGAGTAGATCCTGGCCCTCTCCTCTGTGTGAAGAGATCAGATTCAGCCAGGCTCACTGAAAACGCTGTCATCACCAGTGCTGACACTCAAGAAGCTGACTCTGAGCTACATTCCTACAGTACTCTCTTTTAATACAAACAGCCCAGCAAGCACTGCTGCCACCACTCTGCAGATCAGGAAAAGCCTTCATTTAAACCAGCATTCACCCTAGTAATTACATTACATGCATTTAGCCGATGCTCTTGTCCAGAGCAACTTCCAGAACCAATGAACAGAAGTGTATCAGATCAAGCTGAATGGGCAACGGTGTCAGACCAGGCTCACAACACTCCCAGACCAGTGAGTGTGAGTGTGAGTGTAACACTACTCAGAGAAAGAGTGCAGGTTGGGCAGTGCTATGCTAAGACAGGCCTCACCTCTCAGGCCTCCACCCCCCTTGTACTTGCTCTTGATGGCAGCCAGGCTAATGGACTCCTCGCCCTCCTCCTCCTCCTCGTAGCGGTCGGGCTCCAGGTACCCGGCGCTCAGCCCGCGCTGGTGCTGCTTCTCCCGCATGCGCCGCTGCTGGGACTCCCGCCGGATGGAGGCGCGCAGCCTCTCCTCCTCTTTCTGCGGGCGGGTGAGAGGTGCGGGAATTTAGTAAGATGTAACACACTTCTGTCTGATTCTGAGTCAGCCAACGTCTCTGAGCAGTCAACAAACTGCTCTCTCCTTGTTCAATATTACTTTATATTACTGGCTTTTAGCAGACACTCTTATCCAGAGAATATACTTACTTACATAGGTTACAGTTTTTACATGTTGTCCATTTACACAACTACATATTTACTGAGGCAATTCTGGGTTAAGTATCTTGCCCCAAGGGTACAGCAGCAGTGCCCCATCAGGGAAGGAGCAAGCTTTTGGTTACAAGCTCTGCTCCTTACCACTATGCTACACTGACTGCATCTAGTGCAACCCCTGCAAAAACAGAGGCATGTCGTTACCATGCCCGACTTTCCAGGCCCCCTCTACCCCTTTACACACTTTCCTAAAAAGAAAAAAAAGGAGCTGGTGCACTGCTTATCATTAGTCACCAGAACTCCTCAGTACATCACTTTAAAATATCTTGTTTGGTCTGCTTTTCTCAACTGTTTTGACAGTGTGCATTCCGGGACCTCCCTGTCTCCCTGCGCTTGTCTGTGAACAGGTGACGGTACCTTGATCATCTCATTGCGCTGAGACTCCGGATCCCGTCCCGCCATGGGCAGGATGCGGATCTTCTGGGTCTTGGAGCAGCGATCTGCCAAAGAGAGCGTCATCTTCCTGTGGGTGGCGCTGTCTGTGGAGTGGGGCCTGCAAAAGAACAAACCACGTGCTGAATGGTGGGGGGGGGGGGGGGGGGACCTGTGATTCACTGTGATGAAGTCATTGTAGGCAAACACAGACTTACTTTGCTTACTTTACAGCAAAACAGTTTGAAAACCAGAGACGCTGACCCTTGCCTGACCGCATAATCTCACTTAGAGCTGAATTTGCACTGGCACCCAGGCAGTTCACTTTAAAATCCATCTACAGTATTCTCAAGCACCTTGAGCTAAAACGTGACTGAAGACCACAGAGCCAAATGTCACCGTTCAAGCTGCCCATATAAAAGCAGGGATAGACCCATTGAACCCGCGCCTGTAGGATCAAAATTCCTACCCACTCACTCCATTAGCTTTTGCTGTAAGTAGATTTCCAGCCACTGCCCTGAGAATAACCGGGCTGTCTAAAAGACAGAAAGTACCAGGCAGGTTTGGAAAAACAAGAAGCTTAATCCGTTCTGAATTGGGAACACACCAAACGAGTGCCTTTGAGTATTAAAGTTGCGTAACCACGCCAGCAGAGACTAAAAATAAGGAGCTTTGCATTTGGCCGGGTGTCCAGTCTGTGGCTTGACTGGTGACGGAGACGATGTTTTGAGGAAGAGCTATTCAGGGCGTCTCGGATGTGCCTTTTGCCCGTCGTGGAGGCCGGGCGTCTCACCTGAACGTGAGTTTTGTCTTGAACACAGCCTGTCCCTGCAGACCGGTTCCCTGCCGGATGAACAAGTGGTTGTGGTCTCCCTGCAGGGGGGCCTTGTACACGTCGAACACCTCGTTCCCCAGGTGCAGAGACATGCTACGGACAGAGAGAAGCACACCTTCAGCACACTGCTCAGGGTTTAATTACGCCCAGGAGCCTGCCATGGGACAGCGTGGGTGTCATCTGACCTGCCATCGGACCACTTGACGATGCGGGCGTTGCTCTCGCGTGTTTCGTTCCCCTCCTCGTCCCTTCGAACCTTCCACCGAATGGTGTTTTCCACCTGCACGGCACATTGAGACAAGCTGCTGTGACTGTCCAGAGCACAGCCATAACAATTTTCCACCAAATCAGACAGGATGTTAGGTTTGCCTAAACGCTCGTCAAACCAAGCCCAGGTACCTTCAGTTTGAGTCTGGTCCGACCCTCCTCATCTAACATCTCCTCATCTTCAAACTCATCTTCGTAGTACTGTGGATCAAACGGCCTGCAGGAAAGATAATAGAGATAATTACGAAACACAATAATATAACAAGTCCCTGCTGCAAATTTAAAGCAAACATTCCAGCGTTCAAAAACGTTCACAAACATATAGAAGGTGCAGATTCACAGAGATATCCAAAGATTCAGAGAAGTAATCAAGGACATGCTCAGAAGAGAAACTTACTCTGTCTTTGTTTTATTTCACCAGGAGCTAAAATCCAAAGAAAAATAAAAGACAAAGCAAGTTTCACTTCTGAAACCGTTCTTTGTTGTTCTTCCTAATCCTCCGCTGGGCACCGCATTTGTTGAAACACAAAGCGGAGGCCCGTGGGATTTTGGCTGCGCGGTCAGTCTAGCGGCTCACCTGGGCTCCACGCTCAGGAAGTTGGGCAGCTTGACAAAGTACAGGTCACTCCCCAGGTCTGTGCTGACTTTGGGAATCTCCACCTCTATCCTGGTCTCCGGCACGGGCTCCTCCTCCTGCTGTTCTGCCTCCATCCCATCCTCATTGCCCTGCAGCTGGGGAAAACAGACACTCAGCTCCGGCTAATAATGGGGTACATCAACCAGACTGAGCGTCTGGCATGCCGCGCGAACTGAGCGTCACTACTATGCGTAACCATGGCAGCGTTCAGGTGCGGATGTAACAAGCCCTGGGCTTTGTGAGACAGCAGAGTGCACGTCACATGGCTGTGAAGATGGGAGTGCGGGACTCACCAGTGGCTGGCCAGGAGTCGGGGGCTTATCTGCATCGCTGTCAGAGGAGATGTCATCTGCCTCCCCAAAAAGGTCATCCGCAGCAGGCTTCTTCTCTAAAAAGAGCGACAAAAGGCTTCAGCTCAAGCACATCTGATCTCAACCTCTAGTACAATGGCCGCAGTGTAGCACAGCTGTAAGGGGCAGGGGCTTGTTATCAAAAGGTTGCTGGTTCGATTCGCCTGCTAGGGCACTGCTGCTGTACCCTTGGGCAAGGTACTTAACCCAGAACTGCCTCAGTAAATATCCAGCTGTACAAATGGTTAACATGTAAAAATTGTAACCTATGTAAGCTGATCTGCATAAAAGCATCTGCCAGAGGACAACAATGAAATGAAATATAAAACACTGTCACTCTGTGCACTATGGCACTCAAACCATCAATCAAACCATTCGAGTAAGCAATATGAATGCTGGCACAGGTGCCATCACAAACGGCTAGCACGACCAGGCGGAACCTTACCTTTGCGAGCTCCAGAGTCACTGTCAGAATCTGAATCTGATGCAATCTTCTTTTTGTGCTTCTGTCGAACAAAATCGTCTTCACTGTCACTGCCTTTAGCAGACCCTGCAAGACAAAGGAAATGTTAACACGAACTTTATTTTATTAATGTGTTCTGTTACAACTGCAGCCCAAAGCTGGTCTTAAAACATACCAGATTTCAAGGTGACATACTCTGCCATTTTATAAAAAAGGACCTGTGATCTACTGACTATCAGTCCTAGTTGAATTTATTACAACTGAAGGTGCTGTGCCACAAGAGGGCATAACCACATCTCAAAATGAAGACTTACTTCTGAAATTTATTGAAAGCCATTAACAAAACATCACTATATAAGTCCTGGGAAATGTACTTTGCGTATATCACTTGCATTTATGCTACCGGGAGTTCTTTGGGAACTCTTTGATGTTAGATGTTGGGATACCTGATTTATGCCCCCTCTCCTCGCCCTCTTCATCAGAGCGCCCGCGCTCCTCGTCTGATCGCCCTTGTTTTTCCTCTTCGTCGGACTGATCGCTCTTGGCTCCTCCACCCCACTTCTCATCGTCCGAGTGGACCTCCTTCCCCGAGGCTTCTCCGTCCGTGTGCGGTGTGCCAGGACCAGACCGCGGCGTCCCGGGGTCGGAGTGGGCACTGCCCGCGTCGGAACGCGGACTGCCGGCCTCTGAATGGGCACTGCCCGCATCTGACCTGGGGCTGGCGGCGTCGGAGTGGGGACTGCCTGGCTCGGACTGCGGGCTGTGTCCTCCTTCGGCGTCCTCGTCCTCCCGGTGCCCCTCCGACTGCTCCGCGTCCGAATGCTCGTTGTCCTCTTGCTCCGAATGCACACTGGCCTCCGACTGATTATCCGACCTTTCCGATCGGTTGTCGCTGCCGCTGTGCTGGCTTCCCCGGTCCTCCTCGCTGTCGTCACCAAACAGCTCCTTGTTGCTCGGCTTCCCCGCATCCCGAACCTCCTCGTCCTCGTCATCGTCGTGGTCCCGCTCACTGTCGCTACCTGAGGCGTTGCTGGCAGACCTGGGTCTCTCCTGCTCTGAATCTGAGCCGGAGCCCGAACCGGACTCTGCACGCACAAAAACACAGACATGACGTTTCTTATAACGGTGGCCACACCACCAAGTTAATACATGAGTGAGCCCGACTAAACGTCAGTCGACTGAGTCTCAGCCAAGAACTCGCTTGCTAACTCCTATCCAAAAGTAACTTCGTAGCTAACCATAACATCCTGCTAACTCTATAAAAGCTTTTCATCGATTCCTCCCAGGAAATATTGCCCAGCTCAGATGCAGCAAGTCTGCAAGAAGCGTCATGACCCGTATTGTATCGAGCTTCAATCAGAAGGCTACGGCCTCTACTAACCTAACGGGGTAAATTTAACAAACAGAATGACAAACGGAACGACTGCTACTGAATGGATGTAAAATTACTAGTATTATGCGGTAATCGCCTGTGTATCAACAGGCCACATTGCTAAAACAGCGCTGAAATAATTCTATAGCTAGCCAGTTATGTTACGCTAGCCACGCATCAGAGCTTACCGCTTAGTTGTGAAAACGAACAAAAATAGCTAAATGATGTACATACGTTAGCTTACTAACTATGCGACGGTGCAGAGTCGTCTATGGAAAAATAAGAATGAACAGTTTACCTCGATGTTCATTTTCACTGTCGCCATCGCTCCCGAACAATTCGTCCATGTCCGCCATTTCTCCGTGTTCGTCAATTCCTGCCGACCTACAGGAAGTATAAGGATGTCAGAGGTTATAGTTCCTGAAGCCGGTGACATGATTTTATGTATCCACAGGGTGGAGATAGAGGAACACATTTGCACCAGTATATGTAAACTTTGCTTAATTTGTTTGGTGATTATACATAGTATCAAATAACAAACATGAGTATAGGAATAATATTGAATGATTAGTGTGTCATGTCAAAAAGAATTGTTGATTTGATAAAAAAATCTAATTTGTATTGTTTTAACATCAATGACCCAATGTGTAATTACAGATTACTTACACATTCTTCACTGAGTTTCTTCTGTTGTTGTTGGTGAGGTTATTTTACTGTCCAAATAGTAACTTTAGATGGGAAAATCCACGTGGAGGTCTCAAAGAGACATTTCAGCTGCTCTTGGTTCCTGCGAAGGATAGCCTTATATACTAAAGTCATATTGAAACTCAGCAAAGCACAAATATTGTGGCTTGTGAAGTTTATTTCACAATTTTTCTGAGGTACAAGACACGCCATTTGGCAACGCAGAAGCATATCAATATAAAACATTTTGTGAATATTCTGTTACATGTTTTACTGATATTGGCAACCTTACAACAGTTTATTTTTTTTATTGCAGTCTTGGAACATTTTGCATATATATATATCAGGTTGACGACAGTCCATGTAGTTGCATGCTCAGTTGCGTATGATTTTACATTTACATTTATTTATTTAGCATTTATTTCTTTAGCAGACGCTTTTATCCAAAGCGAGGTACAAAAGTGCATACAGTAAGTATAGCGACAGCTATGTAGTAGATTCTGTAGATTCTGCTTAACAATCTGGAATGTGATCAAGTTCGACCCTTATTCACAGTGTCCATAAATTCTGTCAAAGCCATCATACCATTTACTTACTATAATAACTATGACAAGGATATTATGACAATACAGTACTATGACAATACAGTAAATGAATTGGTCTTTTTTTCCTGAATTACAGGGAGTCTTATAAACGTGATTAATCTGAACTGTATATTATATATTTTTATATTTTATAGGGTAGGCTATTTATATCAGTATATAAATGGTGAGGCACTGATTAGAAGACTGTACTATATAATTCAACAATTTCTGTTATCTTTTCTCTTTCACATGAGTTTTTCCGGAATTGCGTTTTTTGGGAGGGGTGTGCTGAATTTAATTCGGTAAGTAACGCATGTAATTAGATTAAAAAATATATGAATCAAATAAAGGGCGGAAAATATATCTTAGCATTCGGAAATGTGGCACTTTGTAGCTCGCAGCCTGTGGTGGGTTATATATCCGTAGTGGGCGGGCGTTTTCGCTACAGTCTCATTCAGCGATTGGGCTCGATGCGGGGAGTTGCTACAGTGGAGCAGAGCGGCGATCGTGTCGATTTCACAACCCATCATGGCGCTGTGTGCCGCATCAGAAGGTAAGTGTTGCGGGGCCAAAATGAAATAGCGGCGCTGAATAATACTACCGCCGTAAACCGCACAGCGGGGTTAGACGATCACTGTGCGTATAGTAAGCATGTTAAATATGTCGTGATATTTTTTGAGATTGTGATTTATATATTCATATCGTGATCATATGTCGAGCTACAGTGGCTAGCTAGGCTACAATGACAGTAGTGGTACTTTTCATCTTCACAACACATTTTCGTTGCCATATGCTAGTTGCTTGCTAGCCAGTTAACCAGCCGGAAATAGTTGCTATCTATTTTTTTTTGAGCTCACTACGGGGGTTATGAATAAAACCTATTAACTGTAAAATGTACACATGTCAAGACACGTTTGTTTCGTACAGTTCATATCTAATCATGTGCGGTGTTTCCAGTTGTTTAATGGTTTAATGATGGTTTTCTGAATAGCTTGCTAACTGGTTAGCAAGGCAGCAGAAGATGAAAGAGATTTTCCAGGCCAGTATAGCAAGCTAGCTAAATCCAGATAGTTCTCTGTCAGTGACTTTGTCATTGACAGTGGGTAAATATCCAATTGCTATAAACTAAGTGGACCCTTCCCCTTGTTGTTTTCCATGTTTCGTGTGTGCTGTTTGACCTTTGTTGTGCGTACCGTAGCTATCCCAACTGTCTAAAAAGAGCAATTTAGCTAGCAGCTTCAAACGATGTCTCTCTTGATGACGCTTAGACAAATTTTGGGTAGCGTTAGCTAAAACTCAAGTCTCACGAATATGGTTGTTGTTAGTTTAATAAACACAGAAACCCTATTTACTTTGTTGGCCCATAATATACACGGTGTTATGTTCGTACTTACAAATTACCTAATTTCCAAACTTATCTACCGACTGCAGCTCAGCTGCAGCGTAGCTGGTGCCAACGATAACGAGGGCGCGTTCCTGCCTAAAACATCCAATAGACCCCTTCACACACACTTTTAGTTAATGTTCCTTATTATTTTACGACAGTTACTGCAAATTAGGTAAGCAAATTTTTGTCTTGATATATTTATTTAGATTGTAGTTGATATACAAACATTTCTCGTGATCTCAGTGTAACGTGGCTATTTCAGAGAGCCAGGGTTTCCAAATTCATGGGATGTCATGGTCATAAAAATCCAAATATGTTAGGTCGCAGGAGAATTTCAGTCTAGAAACTTCCACAAAGAGCAAGACTTGTTTGAGAGGGATGCCAGATTTAGTTTGGTGTGTAGTCATTTCTGAGCATGTACAAAAGTCAGGGTAACTGGACGAATCCGAGGGACCGAAAATCGTTCTTATTTAGAATATCTGTCTTTATGCAGAACTGAATATTATTGTAAATGAAATTATGTTTGGATTTTGTGCGGTCTCCATTTTTTTATTTTTTAATATTATTATTATTATTTGTGTGATGGGATTGCGTGACATGAGCAACAATTTGTTTTCCGAGTCTGTCTTCTTCAATGCTAAAATTCAAAGATAAAGTATTCTCCATGATGCAATGCAGAGGGCTTTTGCTGCTTCCTCGGCTGTCCGCCTTCATTACCTTGAATAAACTCAACAATAAGTAAATAATAATGCTTGGACATGACCTTTGCTTCAGGTGAATCATTTATTTTGAGGGCTATATTGTTTTTTGGGTTTTTTTTGCGTTTGATTCATTTGTTCTGTTGTAGAGTCCTTTCTCTAAACACAGCACTACAAAATACAGATGCATCACAACTCAGTAGATATACGTTTTTATGGTCATGGAATTTGTCTGAATTTCATGGACATTGCCAAACTGGCAAAAGGACAGGGAACTACCAGCAAAGCCAAAGTATGATCCAGAATTGTCACCATAACAATTCAAGGCGAGACATTTTTAGGTAGGCTTGTTCCATAGGGTGTCCACAGTATGGTAGATCGTTTCAAAAGTAAAAGAGAGGGCCATACGTTGTAACACATTCTTCTACATTTTCACATTCCACAGTTAGTTTGACACAGTTTGGACCCCTTGTGTCACAAATATATTGAAAATATATACTTCCTGAACCCAATATAGTGGAGTTGTGATGGAAACACTTTGGCTCTCTTTTGGTGATTCACTGCAGTCTCATTTTGACCAGAATGTGGGAAGGAAACCTACCACTTCTCTCTAACTCTAAGATAACTGTCAGCAGTTAACACCACAAGCATCCGTTTTAATTTCTCCTTTGCTGCCCGCTGCTCACAGCCCAGCATAGTTGGATTCATTTCATGGGCCTCTTCTGCATGTTACCTATCACTCCTGTCTAAGCTTGACAGTCTTCTTGGCCGGCTTTATTGTGCAGGTCTTTCCTGTTTGACATGTACGTGGAAGTTTTCGAGATGCAGAAAAGAGCTGTCAGAGCTGGCAGCTTGTAATGTGAGATTTTACCGATAACTCACAGCACCGATACTCTTTGTTTCATGACAGATCATTTGTGCAGGCCTGAAAATTTCGACGTGTGTTGACTTTTTTAATTGATTTTCTACAGTTGATTTTTTTTTTTTTGTAATGATCAGCCCAATTTTTTAATGTAGTGACTCATAAACAGAGATATCTCAAGTGAGTGCTTGAATTTAACTCATGATTTTAAATGGCCACAATGGTCCGGTACATCAGTGCTTTGTGTTAACCTCATGGATGTTTCCTTGGTAGAGTTAGAGATTTAGGCAGCGCTCCGTTAAACATCTTTGTTTGAATAGCAAGGGAGAAAGAAAGCCGAGTGAAGAATAGCATTCCTGGCGATTTTTATTTAGAAGAATAAAGGAAGCCCGCGGTGTGCTGATTAAAAAGACTTGACAGGGGAGTAATCTGTGAAAATATGCCTCTGTTCCCTGTGAACTCTGTGGCAACCCCTGACTACTGCGGTCCATGCCAGGGTTCCCTCCTCGCACGGCTCTCCGAGCTTTCAAAGCATGGAGCCGCTATGCAGATCCAGGCGGGAGAAGAGGGGGCAAAGCTCTAAATATACCCCGCTACGGGGTCTGTCAGTTGTTCATGTGTGAGCGAGCCAGCATTCTGGCCAGCCTTGACTCTGGTGGCAGGGTAGCAGCCCCACGATGTGGCAGGTTTGCGCTGCCTTGAATTTTATCTCTAGCTGTAAACTCGTCATGGTAAAACCCGCCCTAACTTTGTTCTCCGTGCATAAGCAATTTCTGAAACCACCAGAATGCCCTGTGGAGTAATTATTGATTTGTCAAGCAGGTCTCCTTTATCAGTAAAGAGAGGTTCACGCAGGAAGTCCGAGGGTTGTGAAGGTGTTCTGTAATCGTAAATGTGCGGATATTGCAGATACCGTTGAGGTCAAATGTAGAATTGGAAAGAAATGATTTGTATTATCAGGTGTTGACATTAATATTTCTGTTTCTCTACACAGGGCATCCTTTTAGCAATTTGATTGACACATTGAAAAGTGAAAAATGTGAAGATAAAAAATTTTTTAATCCACTGAAGCTTAATGACCCAAGATATGGTGAGTATGATTATTGAAACCCAAGCTGACATGGAATTTTTCGCATGCAAGACAGCCAGTTTGGTTGAATGAAAGCAAATGAGTGTTTGGCATTTACAAAACAGACTTGTCAGGGTCAGTTACTGGGATTTCTCTATTTACATCCAGCTAAACATTTTCCCTGTGGTACTTACACCCTGATCAACACTTGCAAACAATAACTGCTAACTATAAATAGGTATATTATGGGCACTCCATAACATGTTTTATCTGTAAACACACCTTTGAATCAGCTCCCTTATTGAACACACCGTCCAAAGATGACAGAATTGCATATTACGAGATCCCACAAGCAACTTGCCAACCATTGTACTAGCTACCTTTATTTTCCTGTCACAGCCAGGGGTGGACACCCCGGCTTCAGAAAGTAAAAGTCCTGCCACGTATTTGTTCCACCCATGCACTACACCAGCTGAATTTAATTAGCACAACTCTTCAGCCAGGTAGAGGGGCTAATTAGTGAAATCACCTTGTTTAGTGAATGGCTAGAATAAATACATGGTAGGACTTTTACTTTCTGAAGCTGGGGTGTCCACCTCTGGTCACGGCCCACACATCTCTCTTTTTTCAAGGCATCCATGAAAAGTGGATGGTTTTGGCAGTCATCACAGGACTTTTTGAGCTGTATGATGAGATTGTCAAGGATTTTATTTGCAGTTTTTTTTTGCATCCTTGAATGATCACAGTATGAGGGATGTATGAGCTCCTTTTTTATACAGTTTTGGTTGGTTAGCAGTGGGGATACATCTAAACAGTTCACCCGAAAGTGATGGTAGTAATAGGTCATTTGTACTTTGCTTGTGGTGTAACCACACCTTAATCCGTCTAGATATAAGATATCATGTGAGTAGCCTTTATGGACTGTTTTTTTTCCAGAAAACTTGATGATAGTGACTTGATAATGGTAATTATAATCTAAAATACTGATCATTTTCAGAGTAACCTACAGTTCCTTTGCAGTGCAGTGCAGATAGTGTAGAAACAGTGATATAAGGTTGAGTGGGGAAGTAGATTTGCCGAGTCAGCATTCCCATCGTGCCTCACCTGTGCAGGCCAACTTCCCCTGTCCATCCGAATCCTCCTGGAGTCCGCCATACGCAAGTGCGATGGCTTCTACGTGCGCGAGGAGGACGTCCAAAACATCCTGGACTGGCGGCAGCAGCAGAGCTCCACTGAAATCGCCTTCTCCCCGGCCAGAGTCCTGCTTCAGGACTTCACGTGAGTATCCATGGCGACAGGGCCCGGTTTGTCGCCCGTCGGCGGAACGTTACAGCTCGGTCCATGCGCTCAGGAGTTGTGATGTCACTGTGGGAAAGGCATAATCGCTCGTCTCTTCAGGTTATGTTACTGGCGGAAGGATGCATTGAGCAGTTTAACAGTGAACTCCCGTTTTCAGCCACCAAATGCTTCCTGGAGCATGTCTGCTGTTATGCGACACCGTGTGATTGGTCAGCAGCGTGCAGTGCAGTCCTGTCACCTGTGGATTGTGACCCAGTGTATTGTTCTCTCAGGGGTATCCCTGCCATGGTGGACCTGGCTGCGATGAGAGATGCCGTGGCCAAGCACGGAGTCGATCCCAACCTAGTTAACCCTACGTGTCCCACCGACCTCATCGTAGACCACTCACTACAGATCGACTTCAGCAAATGGTAACTGGCCTCCACCATTTCTGATTTAACTGCGCTCCTTAGATTTGTCTGTTGTAGCGATAGTGGAAGTTGCCGGCTTGTAGCTTGTTAAAGGGCACCTTGATTACTTTGAAAGTATTTGATCAGATAGTTGGTATGGGATGTCTACAGGGTGCATGTTTTATACATCCATTTGGATATTTTATAATATTCATTTCATTGTTCTAGGGACTTCAGACAAAATTTCAATCTCTTACAATTCCTTCAAACCTTTAAAATATTTCAAGGAATTGTACTAAACTAGTTTGGGGCTGTGCTTTGGTGATGTAACATTGCCAAAGTCCACTCGTAAAAGTAAGGAGAAGAACGGCACACCAGCATGGAATTTAATACCATCCAGACTAAGCTGTCACCTTGAGGTTTTACTTTAATTATTTATTGTGGTTTATAAGGATAAGACAGGAACAGAAGTGTAAGCATGGTTAGAAAGTGCTTGGAAACGTGATAGGAAGTGTCTTTCTCTTTGAATAGAATGGCATGGTGTTTTGAAGCGTTAATCGTCATGGCCCGTTTCCTCGGTGTTGCAGTGCGATTCAGAACGCCCCAAACCCAGGGGGAGGGGAGGGCCACGGCACCCCAATCAAGTCCCCCTCTGCCAAAGCTCCCCAGTCCCGGGGGTCCCAGTGCGGCGGCCAAGGCCAGAGGGGCTGCGGCAAGGGGGCCTGCAACGACCCCCCACCTGCCTCAGGAAGAGCCGCCGCTGCTGTCCAGATCGAGAACACCCCCCTGCTCTGCCCCTTCCATCTGAAGCCCGTCTCCGAGTACGCAAGTCCTTTCCGTACCCTCGCTCACCGTGACATGACCTTCACCACTTCCTCCGCTCACATTTCACACAGTCATGATGTTATTGTTGATGCTGATGTCTTCTCTGCAATTGTGTGTATACTATTAACCTTTTTTTCGGTCATCACTCTTCTCAACAGACCAGAAACAGCCCTCAAGAACCAGGAAATGGAGCTGATTAGAAACAAAGAGAGGCTTCAGTTCTTTAAGGTAGCTTGCTTATCCATATTCTCTGATTTGTTTCATTATGCCAGTACTAGACTTTGTCGGTAGCCAAAGACCCCTATATCATACAATTTTGTGAAAAGCGTGGTCTCTTACAAAGTTTCTCTTGAAGCTTTATCTTTGTAGTTATCAAACTGCTTGTAGTTGTATTTCGAAATGTTCAGTTCTGCTCTTTGAACGATGTAAGCCATGTGAAGTGCTGTTGCTTTGCTACCACAAAGATATGGGTGGAGGGCATCGTGGGTTACCTGGCATTGACTGGAGGTGTGTTGGTGCTTTTCTCAGTGGTGTTCTAAAGCCTTTAAGAACATCAACGTGGTGCCGCCGGACATCGGCGCTGTGCACCAGGTGAACCTGGAGTACCTGTCTCAGGTGGTGCAGGAGCGGGACGGCTTCGTCTTTCCCGACAGCGTGGTGGGCACCGACTCCCACACCACCATGATCAACGGCCTGGGGATCCTCGGCTGGGGTGAGACCTGGAGCCTGGCAACACGCTAGCTGTAATAGGCTGAATTTAATTTGAGGAAGGAAAAAAGAAAAACAGACAGCTACCGCCAGGGAGTCCAGACAGCGCATCTGTTTTTTGATGGGAACAGCATGCTGAGGTTCAAAGTAGTTCATCGACCTTAGGAATCAGTGCTCAAATGCATTATCTTGAAGCTGGAAGGTACTCTGTTTTCTCAAAAATCTGCTCTCTGGGCTTCCTAATGGCTTAGTCAATTAAGGTGATTATTCTGAGCACGGCCTAGCCCCACTGCATCATCAGCCAATGATATCTGGGAGGAAGTGTGGCCTGGTGGTGGTGAGATTTATCCAGGAATCATTGCAGTGAATGTTTACCATGCTGAAAGGATTTTATAGGTTTATTGTCAGTCATTCGTCACCACTTTTAATATCTTTTACTGTCAGCTGCTTATAACAGCGGTGGAACAAATATGGACTATGTTGATAAGGTTTCGCAGATTTAGTCCTTCTGTCATGCCCTCTAGTGGCTTCTCAGGCGCCTTTGGAGGGCCTCTGAGAGTGCTTCAGTGTAGCTGCCCCCATCCTCCAGTCGGCTTTCGCCCTGCCGGTGCAGCCGTGTCCAAGTATATATCGGAGGATTGCACTCGCCTTGTTTCTCTCACACAGAGCGAGCAAAGAGAGGAACTTTATGTACAGTTGCTGATTCAGAATTGCGGTGAAAGAGTGGAAGAAGCTTAAAAATTCAGTGACTTTTCACAGCAGCATTTCCTCTTTCCCTGCTTTTGAGATTCTTAAGAAGGGTTTTAAATTGTGCAGCAGCGGTCCGCTGGTCTCTGCTCTCTGTGTCCTAAGCGTCTGCTGCGTCAGAACCCCAAGGCAGTAATTGCAGCTGCCATCAACCAAGCTGTTCCGCCGTTAAAATGGAATGCTGTTGCGCTGTGTTCGGCAGGAGTGGGCGGTATAGAATCGGAGGCGGTCATGCTGGGCCAGCCCGTCTCCCTGACGCTGCCCCAGGTCGTAGGCTGCAAACTGATGGGATCCATCAACACCCTGACCACGTCCATAGACATCGTCCTGGGGATCACCAAGGTAGAGCAGCGCTCACCTGACGAGAGCCCCGTGTCCATCCCCCGTGCAGCCTCATCCAGAGCGCGCAGGGTCATGAGGTTAAAAATGTCCCCATTTTCTTCCCAGCACCTTCGCCAGGCCGGTATTGCTGGGAGGTTCGTGGAGTTCTTTGGGCCAGGCGTTTCCCAGCTGTCCGCTCCAGACCGTACGACCATCGCCAACATGTGCCCCGAATACAACGCCACCGTCAGCTTTTTCCCCGTAGATGATGTCACACTGAAGCACTTTAAGCAAACAAGTAAGCTATGTTGTGAGGATGATGTTATTGTGTTGGTTTTGTCGGAGAGATAGACACCTATTACTTAGCTGATGTTGCACGTGTGTCATATATAGTACTATTGACATGTTTGTAAGTGTACTTGGTATACAGCGTAATGACCACATACACTGATATTTTGCTGTTTCCCCCCAGACTTTAGTGAGGAGAAACTTGAATTACTGGAGGCATACCTTAAGGCTGTGAAACTGTTTAGAAGTTATCAGGACTCTTCAGAAGATCCACAGTATTCAGAGGTAAATATTTGCTTTCCTAAAAGTTAACAGAAGATTTTGAAAAACCCAAATGTGCTAGTATGCTTTCTTTTTTTCACTGGTTTCACTGGTTTTCCTCATTATTGTCGAATTCATGTCCGTGTAACACTGCCTTTTGCCGGCGAAATGCACCCAGATTTGACAGGCTCTTAAGTGTAACCGGGTCATGTGAACTTTGGGAGCACACAAGGATGATATGAAATCTGATTGGTTGTGCCCACCTGTTTGTTTCCAGGTGATAGAAATAAACCTCAGCTCCATCGTCCCCCATGTCAGCGGGCCCAAGAGGCCTCAGGACAGAGTGGCTGTCAGCAACATGAAGACGGACTTCCTGTCCTGCCTCAATGAGAAGGTGAGAAGGTATACCTGAGTGTGGTGATGCAGGGAGGGAGAGTGCAAAGCGTACCACTCGTAATGATCCAGATTTACGGCTCAGAATGCCGTCAAATACCAACAGTCATCTGAAGACTCAAAATCAAGATCTGCAACAAGAAAGGTCTGCCTAAAGACTGATTTTCTTCTGCTGGTGTGTCTGTGGTGTCATTGTATTTATACCATATTAATATCAATGTATGATTTAAACTGTTATTTATCCAGCCTGCGTGTGGGAATATAACTCCTGTTTATAACCATGCAACCTGAAGATCCATTTTCTCATAGGATTTTTAGGGACACAGTGTGTGTCAACAGCACAGACTGCCTGTACACTAACGCTTCAGAGTGCAGCTCAGACACCAGTGTGTGTCAGTGCAGCCGTTCCTTTGAAAGCTGGTTCCTCCAGTGTAACGAACCACACAGCCAGACAGCGGTAGCTGAATGTTGCAGGGTTACCACACTTCTACCATATGCCTACCGCTGGTGATGAAATAACTATTTTCTCCTCATTTCACTTCCTCTTAACAGACTGTAGGTATCTTCTCATTTTTTGTGAATTATGGTCATTTAGTGTCGTTCATTATAAGTTGACAGAGGTTGCCAAGCCCCCCCCCCTGTAGATCCTGCTTCCTGGTTGATAGTCTGAGCATTTCACCTTCTTCTCTTGTCTCCCAGGTGGGCTTCAAAGGGTTCCACATTCCTGTGGAGAAGCAGGAGACCCTGATGCCTTTCCTCCATGAAGGCCGGGAGTACAAGCTGGCCCACGGCTCCGTCGTTATCGCCGCTGTCATCAGCTGCACGAATAACTGTAACCCCTCTGTCATGCTGACTGCGGGTGAGAAGGGGAACGGTCATCGCCGGGGAACACCACTTGTATTAATGCTGTTTACGTTGCTGTTTATTTTACATTTAGTATTGTGATGTGTTTTGGATTCTGTGACTGATATATATGGTGGTATACCTGGCTTCCCCTTTCTGGTCAGGCTGCACAAGTTAACTTGTGGTAGGGCACGAATGGTGCTTTGCTCACACTCACTGGTCTGTGAGTGTTGTTAGCCTGGTGTGACACTGTTGCCCGTTTAACTTGAATGGATACACTTACATTGCTGGAAGTTGCTCTTGGTAAGAGTGTCTGCTAAATGAATGTCATGTAATATAATGCTAATGATACTGAATTACACTTCTGTATCTCCTTGCTGTGGAACACCATTATTTATAGTAATACTAGTAATAGTGTCAATGTAGTAGTAGTAATGAATTGCTTTGAAAGGACCTCAGAGCATTTCGTAGTGAGGGGGAGAGGACTCGCCTCTCTCAGCTACGGTGTTTAGTACCCGCCTGGGTAAAATCTCACCACTCTGTTTCTATCACACAGAAGACCTGGCAGAGTAGATTTAATTAGTGCTGTTGGCTGGCAGTCTCTGTTAATTTCCTGAACAGATGAGAGTGAGGCGGTGTTAGTCACGTCATCTTGGTGGCTTGAGCAGCAGGTTGAGACTGACAGCCCCCCCCCCCTGCTGCTGTTTGTGTGGGCAGGTTTATTGGCGAAGAAGGTGGTGGAGGCGGGCTTGGCGGTCAAGCCTTATATCCGGACCAGCCTGGCCCCAGGCAGCGGGATGGTGACCCATTACCTCAGTGCCAGCGGTGTCCTGCCTTACCTCAGTCGGCTTGGGTGCGTGGCGCGACCGTGAACGATGAGGGGCTGATCTTGCTCTGGCTGATGTGATGTTGGGGGGGGGGGGGGGGGGGGGGTTGTATTGGCGCTGTGTTGCAATTTCGGCGTGTTTATGCTTGTTTTATGTGGTGCAGGTTTGAGGTGATTGGTTATGGATGTGCCACATGCGTAGGGAACACTGCACCCTTACCGGAAGCTGTTGTTGGTGCCATTAAACAGGTATTTCATTTGCAACTGCCTCCAGTTGTTCTTAGTATTTAACATATGTTTGTGTGTTTGAATATTAATTTATATATTACATTTAATTATGCATTGTATAATTAATATACATTTTAGACTCGCAGCACGGTTTTTTTGCTCTTCTGCAATTCATACGAAGAGAGATAGCATAACATTATGGTTTCACTTTTGTAATGTAACTTCACTTGTAACGTGTTAAATGAAAAATGCACGGAAAAAGACATTAATCCCTGTGCCATTCTGTTTGTGCAGGGAGACTTGGTTGCGTGTGGAGTGCTTTCTGGAAACAGACACTTTGAGGGCCGTCTGTGTGACTGCGTGCGTGCCAACTATCTGGCCTCCCCACCCTTGGTGGTGGCCTACGCCATCGCTGGAACTGTAGATATCGACTTTGAAACAGAGCCTTTAGGTGCGTAAACATTTGGTATAGGGGCATACCTGCTATTCTCTGTGAACTTCAGTGAGAATCACAGCTGTCTGTTGGGGGAGAGGCCGTCAGGTGGTTTGGGGGTCTTGATTGGGCACAACTGTGTCTAACCCAGGGGCTTGTGTTTTGGTCCAGGTGTGAATTCGGAGGGTAAGGAGGTGTACTTGCGTGACGTGTGGCCCACTCGGGAGGAGGTCCAGCACACCGAGGGACACACTGTCATCTCGTCCATGTTCAAAGAAGTCAGGCACAGAATGGAGGTGCGTTCTGGCGTTCCTCACCTGACACCTTCAGGTGTCCACCAACAAAAAAAAAATCTGAAGAAAATTGCACCCTGCGCTTTCTCCTTCTCCAGAGCTGCATGGACATGGCCTTCACTACTGTCGCAATGCAGGGCAGAACACGCCCTTCGGTCCTGTTTCAGGCACCACGCTTCTGTGAAATTCTGTGTCAAAAAGCGCTGTGGAAAAACAAAATCCTAGAACAAACATTCCCTGTTTTGACACCCGCGTGGCAGTGGCTGCGCATGCCGTGTTTCCATTCTGATGGTGTTCTCTCTCTGTCGTTTCCAGAAAGGGAACAAGCTATGGAGCAACCTCGAAGCACCTGAATCAGAGCTGTTCCCTTGGGATCCCAAATCTACATACATCAGGTGTCCCTCCTTCTTCAACAAACTTGTGAGTTAAGTTTCCTGCTTGGTTCCAACAACCGGCATGTCCCGCCTCTGTTTTCTGTGGTCTGACCACCTCTGTGGTCTGTTTTATCAATGGAAGTTTTTGTAGTGCTTTGGCTTGTTGGTTTGTTTTTTTTGTTTTCTTTTACAGACTGTGTTACTTTCTGCTGCTTTCTGAGTTTCATAAGTGAATTTTCTGTAGACAGTTTAAGAAAGTTTGGCAATTGTGATTGTGTAGTCAAGCTGATCAAAGGTTTTGTTTTCTCTCTCTCTTTTGTAGACAAAAGAGCCGTCTCCACCCCAGTCTATAGAGAACGCCCATGCCTTGCTGTTTCTGGGGGACATGGTGACGACTGATCATATCTCCCCAGCTGGGAGTATTGCGCGGGTCAGTCCTGCTGCCAAGTACCTCATAAGCAAGCGGTAAGAGTTCTGAGCCTTATCACCACCTGCAGGAGCATAAATAGGGGCTGGAATGTGGAATGTTGGACTGCATTCCATGGGCACAATGTGTGTCACAAGCAGTCTGACACAAAGGCCTCTGGGAGGTGACGTCCATAGATATAGGTGGCAATATATAGTTTAAACTCTGAACTTCATTTCCCGTCAGTCCTCTTTTCAAAACAGTGTGGCCCTGCTTCTGACACTCCATTTAGCTTTTCCTGTGAAAATTAGACAGTTGTGGTTTCCTGTCTGTGTTGTCTGTGCATTTTTGCCTACATGTTTGTGTAAACCCATGTGTTTCTGAAACCACTATGCATTTGTGCATTTGCTTACAGTTTTAGTAAGGGATTTGTCTGAATGCAATGATTTATTTAACAATTTATTGGATAAGTTCATATGTAATGTCTCTTAATGAGTGTGCTGACGTTCTGGAGAAAGTGTTTTTTTTTTTTTCAGCTAAATTATAACTGCTTTTGCTAACTGCTTTTTAGCCTTACGCCTCGTGAGTTTAACTCGTATGGAGCCCGAAGGGGGAATGATGCCGTGATGACCCGCGGGACGTTTGCCAGCATCAAACTCCAGAACCGCTTCATCGGGAAGACGGGGCCGAAGACTTTGCACATCCCATCAGGCCAGACGGTAAGTCTCTGTGGGGAGATCGTGGTGCCGATATGTTAGTAAAACAGAATAGCTGCATGACTGCTTGCCTTGACTCGGCCTGCGTCATTCTTGTTACCTCACCAATATGATATCATCTGATCAGAGGCTTTGTTTTGTCAAAAAAACTTATTTTTAACTGTCTTTTACTGTTAAACACACGACCACGTTCTGACCCTTTTATGTTGCATGGGTCTGCACTGTTGTAGCTGATGTGGTTGTGCTCGGTGTCGTAGCTGGACCTGATGTGGTTGTGCTCGGTGTCGTAGCTGGACCTGATGTGGTTCTGCTCGGTGTCGTAGCTGGACCTGATGTGGTTGTGCTCGGTGTCGTAGCTGGACCTGATGTGGTTTTGCTCTGTGTCGTAGCTGGACCTGATGTGGTTCTGCTCGGTGTCATAGCTGGACCTGATGTGGTTTGTGCTCGGCGTCGTAGCTGGACCTGATGTGGTTGTGCTCGGTGTCGTAGCTGGACCTGATGTGGTTGTGCTCGGTGTCGTAGCCGGACCTGATGTGGTTTGTGCTCGGCGTCGTAGCTGGACCTGATGTGGTTGTGCTCTGCGTTTTAGCTGGATGTGTACGATGCAGCGGAGCGCTACCAGAGAGAAGGGATCCCCCTCATCATCCTTGCGGGAAAGAAGTATGGCTCTGGAAGCTCCCGTGACTGGGCTGCCAAAGGACCCTACCTGCTGGTACCAGCCCAAACGCCGCCCAGCTCACTGCTGACTCTTTCTGCCCTCAGCACTACACCAGCCACACAGGACAAACGCATGCTGGAAGACCTACTGATAACATCACTGTCAATATCGCTGTACATGCTCAAGCTTCTGAGCTAGCAGCTTATTAGCTCGCAGCACATGGGAATCTCACAGTGACAGTTGATTGTATTTGTACGTCCCTGCTCTGGGTTCTCTCTCTGTTTGAGCAGTGGCACCTCCTCATTACGCCTTCTCGCTCTCCGTGTCCCGCAGGGCGTGAGGGCGGTGATTGCAGAGAGTTTCGAGAAGATGCACAAAAATCACCTGGTGGGCATGGGGATAGCGCCGCTCCAGTTCCTGCCGGGGGACACCGCCGACTCCCTGGAGCTCTGTGGGAAGGAGAAGTTCTCTGTGGCCATCCCAGAGGACCTGTCCCCACGACAAGAACTGACCGTCAAGGCAAGCCATCAGATTGCATTTACATAACACTGAATTATGTCTGTCAGCCTCTGTCATTTAGCAGACTCTTTTATCCAGAACGATGTACACGGGTTACAATTTTTCCATGTTGTCCATGTATATGGCTGGATATTTACTGAGGCATTTGTGGGTTAAGTACTTTGCCTAAACGGCAGTGCTCCAGCGGGGAATTGAACTGGCAAACTTTCGGTTACGAGCCCTGCTCCTTAACCACTGTACTACCCTGTCACGAATCCTGCTCCATCAATAATTAAACTGAGAAACCAAGTTTACGACCTCTGCCCCGCAGATCATCAGATTCAGTGTGGTTTTTTTTTTTTTTTTTGTTGTTGCAGACGAGCACAGGGAAGAGCTTCAGAGTGACGGCGCTGTTCGAGAGCGAGATGGACGTGGTATTCTATCGGCACGGCGGGATCCTGCGATATGTCGCTCGTAACATGGTTCAGCAGTGGTGCTGATGCGCCCCCCTCCCCGACCCCCCCCCCCCCCCCCCCCCCCCCCCCGCCATGCCGCCTGAACCCCCCAGTGGACTCTTCTGCTTACAGCTGTTCCCTCTCCCGCTCTCACCTCGGCAATAACGAGCGCCGCCATGCCCCCGCTTCTGATGACATCAGTAACAGTTTCCCGTGTACTACAGAGTCCGTCTCCTTATAACGGCTGTGCGAAAGCAAGCGCTCGGCACTTAAGCTGTGGCTTACTGTCTAAAACACCTAGTGACACAGAGTCCTTTTGGATCTTCTATGCATTGATATGTGGCTGAGATTTTTTTAAAATTACATTACACTATATAAAATTACTATTATTGGGCAGGCGCTCTTATACAGAGCTTACATGGGTTACAACTCACATAATTGTGTATTATTTATAATGGAATAATCTTTTAGCTGTTAAAAGTCCAGTGTTGTGTGTCTTTCTGCAGGAGCATGAGTTTGCTTGCCAGTGTTAGCTCGCCTTGTGGCAGTTCTCCAAACTCAGAGCAGAACATTCCGGTGACATCAGTAGGTGTCATAGACAGTATCCTCAGAATGCCTGAGTGTTCTCTGACGTCACTGCTGTCTGCTGATTGGCTCTGCAGTACACGGGCAGACATGGATGATGGTGTTGGGCTGGGCTGGCTGTAAATGCTGATCTCTCCTGGCTGCAGCGTTGTGTACCAACAGCCAGGGGGCCTCATGCCACCTTTTGCCATTGCGCAACAGCGCCACCCAGTGTCAACCAGTGGACTCCTTCATTTCTTCTCCGCTGAGGCCTCCTTCTTGCACTTGAAAACATCTGGTGTCCTTTATGACAGTATGTTGGCTGCTGTGAAAGAACTATAGAACTATGCTCTTTTTTTGCTGAGTGTGTGTAAATACGTGGTGAAATTGCCGAATTTTGCATAGGAGATTTTCCTGTCTCTTTGGATCTTACTGCTGCTGTGAGTTGAACCATAGACAGCATGTCCTAACCCAAACACCCCCAACCCCCACCCCCCTGACCCTACCCCCCCGGTGCTTCTGCAGGCAGTTTGAAAGACCATATTTCTATAAAAAAAAAGAAACCAACAACAAACTCAAAGATTCATGGTGCTTAATCATGTGTGTGCTTGGTGTCTGATTCAGTCTCACAAATACGTACTGAGTAGTTCTGTAAAAATACATTTTAACACTCACCACGCTTGTTTTCCCTTTGGAGTTGATGATGTGGTTTGACATTTCAACATTTCTGGCTGTCAGAGGTATGTATGCTCTGTTGTGAACAAAGGCCACACCGTCATGCAGCAATGTAAGAAACGAGATGGTTTTTGTTAATAATGTATTTCTTAAGCAATACTGCTAGTACTTGAATGTTCTGCAGGGGCAGTGCTATTTCAGATGTTACTTTCATTGCTGAATTGCAACAACTTGATGGATGTCCTTGTTAATAAATTGTACAGTACTATGTCAAGTAGTAGCTTATTACAAGATCGGGGTCAAAAAATTACTTTCCACGTGTAACACTAACAGCAGGTAAATTTTCTGTTACCTCAGTCTTTGGAATAGTTTTTTTTTCCTTCCCACATTACGTTCAGCTGAGCCTATGATGTTAGTATGTGACCTTGTGAGACTGATAAAGAGTAAAACGTCTGCCTGAATATTATGTTTTGTGTTTGAAAAAAAAAAAAAAAAAAAGATCAACAAGTCTGACATGCTGCGTCTCAAGCAGAACTTTGCCAATTTTTATGTTTTCGGAGTTGCTCACCTTTTAAGTCACAGAGATCGGCATTAGAGTCCAAGGAAGATCTTTATGGCCTCCGACCTTGGAAGTGGGAAGCGTTATGCCTGGTGAAATTTTCCTGGAGGCATGTTGTTTAGGACTTACTATCATTAATGTTATACTCATTTTCCTTAAGCACCTGAAACAATGCATATCAGGTGTGCGATCATTTTTATCCTGTTGTGTATATTATTTTTTAAACATGATACCGAAGCAAACCCTGGAGATTGAATGATGTCATTTCACTGTGGCTGCTGCTTTTAAGAATTTGGCAGGCTGTTTTGACCAGAGGTCAGCAGCCCCAGGTTTATGTAAAAGGTGTACAATACTCCAGTTTTTATTTGGTTGGTTGCCTGGCCTTCTGCTGATACTGCAATCCAACTCTGCATTTTAACACAGCTTTGCCTTTCAAATGGGGTGGAAATTGTTGCACTTCAGTTTTATAGTTGTACTTTCAGTGTAGATTGAAATCGCAGAAGAATGTTTTAAACCCTCAGTTGGAAGTAGTGTGTGCACACAGTAACTTAAACGTGAATCTATAACCTTTATGTGGTGTGTTGCTTTATGTATAGCATTCCTGTTCTTGGGGTTTGGCAATATGGCTTTTCAAGACAATTCTCTTCATTTTTCATGTTTGGAACACATGACGTTATGCAATGTAAGAGCATATATAGCACAAGCCAACCAGCTGTTCATCACAAAAAAATTGTAAAAAAAAAAAAAAAAAATGTATCTGACTGTAACAATTATTGGTCATATTGTAAATAATTTTTCATAAAGAATTACATGAAAATACGACTTTGTATTATTCAAAATATGATGATGCTTATTTACTTTGCGAACAAACTCATCAAAGGCAATACTTGCAGTTTAAGTTAATTACATGATTCTGTAAAACATCCCTGCAGGACATTACAGCCCGAGTGATGCAAACGTTTAAAGACTGCACACACGCTGCATGTGTATGCTGCACTACAACATATGTCATAGAGAATATGAATTGATTAGAGTGGTATGTCTTTTAACTTATTACCGGTGACGATCAATGAAGTTGATACAGTAACCTAATATGATGGCTGTGGTCAAATAAAATGGAATGGAATGCACAGTGCACAGTATATTCGTAATGCATTGAATATCATGAAACTTGCACACTTGGTTCATCTATCATTTAATTATCTGCCTTTATAAGAAAAACGCCCTCAACGTTGAAAGAAGTTGCCGTTGATAGGGTGGAACTTCACTCCAGGAGCTTCAATAAATGAGGAAAGTCAGGAACCAGCCACAGAGAGAGCTTCAATCAACAATCAAGATGTATTAGCAGCAATGGGAAAGCAAACTCCAGCACTTTAGCTGTAGCTTATTGTCTAAAACACCAGGTATGTGACATATACGCATACGGAGCCAAGTAGAAACAGCACTCTCAAGTACAGAGATGTGGACCACAAGTCCACCTTACTGAGACTCCTTCTTCTCTGTCTGACTTACAGTACCTTATGATGATCTTAGGATGGCTCCAGGCCTTAATGGCCTTTGAGAATTGTAGCACAACCTTTTCCTGGGAATATAGTTATCTCCCCAGGGTACCATTAGTTGGCTGTCTATTTGGTTGCAGTGACAGAAGAAAGTGTGCTGCTTTTATATATAATTTGACAGAAAGGAATGATTACATGATCACAGAAAGGTACATGAGGGTTAAGATATTTTACCGAGCCCCATCACCATTGATACCATGCCATACATTAGGCAACAAACGGCAGTACTCAGCCGAAGTTTCTTTGTACTTAAAAAAGGACATTTCTTTTAAATTCCAGCATGCAGTTAAGAGGTAAAAAGATGTGAAATGCAGTGACTTCTGCTGCTACATACTGAAATGAAGAGCACCAAAAAGAACGGTTCACTTTAGAGATTAACTGAATGCAACTGGCAGACCTAAGGTGGGGGAAGTGTTTGCAGTAGATATGTAAGATGACAGGTCAGTCAGACGGAATATGGACTTACATAAGAGAATGGTCCTGTGGATTTTGTGTCTTGTTTCTAGAGATTGCCAGTGTACAGGGTGCAGTGGTGTGTGCTGTAAGAGGTATTGGTGGTAGGTTTTGTTTTAGCTTGAGGATTTTTAATGTGAAGAGAGAGAAAGCTAGAGCAGAATTTAGCCAGAGATCTCTGTATTTGTATGAAGTGACCATGGTGTGCTCTGTGCCGTCTTGTGGTGTGATGTGGGAGAAGAGGGGACTCTTCCTACCATACAATTTAACCTTGGTTTGGCTGGAATTCAGAACAGGGTTAAGGGTAGACAAAGCATTCTGAATGTTGTGAGAGCTTTGCAGTTATCTAGGACAGAGACCAGGGAAGGGTCAGTTGAGTATAGGTCTATATCATAATCATGTAGATGAATTAGGGACCAGAACCTTGTGGTTGGTACTCCTTTAGCAATAAGCTATGTTTGACCTTACATGTACCCAGGTAAAGTTTCCTCATTAATACCAATATTTCTTAGTCTGCTGACGAGAGTGGGGGTTTTTACGGTATCAAAGGCCTTGGTTCGGTCAATAATTACGGCAGCTCAATACTATTTAGGGCAGGCTAACAAATGTATTTCGTCATCGTGACACACAGTGCGCGTTTGATCATCCACTCCACTAGGAGGCGGTATTGGATTGTTTTGTACCTCACATCAGTTTTCTTTTTCAACTTGTTGGTTCAGTGACGCCTGGTATTAAACTGACAGGACCGGAATCTAAAAGGTAACGTTATCTTGTTAAATGGCTAGCCATCTAGACATGAATAAGTAGCTATTTAGCCGTATTCATTGCAGCAATTGTTTCCTTTTCAGTTGTTGTAGAATTAAAATTGACAGCTGTGTGGGTGGTGTCAACATAGAGTTCCTGTTTTTGTGCAAAATTACCATTACTCCAGCGTGGTAGAGGTGTAGCTGGCTGGCTAGCTAAAGTTGCTGCTTCATGCTTCCACAGCAAGCTATGTATGATGCTTCCCCCCCACACATTCACCTATATATGGAGTAATTATATTCTGGAAACATAGCTGCTTTATTTCTATATTACTCAGTCATTAGCTAGATTAAATAAAGACAGAAGTGATATCAAATGTAGCTTTGTTGCTCTTTGCCTAGCTAACTCAGTAAGGTTATAGTTTTGTAGCAGTTTCGATTTCTCTGCTGCCTTTGTTGGGTAGCTTAACTAGCTATCCCGTTGGGAATTTTCTTACTCATTACCTGTGTTACACACCACCTACAACTAGACAGTACACCCACCTAAGTTAGCTTTGCTTTGAGTTGAGACCGGCTTCGAAGAGTTCTCTGTCTCACATGCAGATCTTTTATGAAAACAAGTAGGACGGTGGCTAACGTGTGGTTGCTCTTGCAGGGTTATTTATTTTTAAGAGGCAGCATCAATCATGGTGAGTCCTCCGTTGAGTTCTGTTTTTATCATTTAAATGTATAAATGCCAATTCGTCTACTTTTTTTTTTTTACTATCAGGTCAACCAATAAGTTACCTGAAATTACACTAACATGAAAGCGTTGTCCTTTAAGGTTTCCAGTGACTGTCTTTGGTAATGACATATTACAAAATCGTCTGATTAATAACACTGTTGTTGTTTATTCCAGTCTCGTAGATATGATTCACGGACGACCATCTTTTCACCCGAAGGCAAGTGAGCTGTTAGACCATGTTACTGGTTAACGTATCTCATAAAGCTGTCATCTCAGTTAACAGATTGTGTCACAAAAACTGCTGTTAGTATTGTCAACAAACAGCTTGGTATGGTAATATGTTCTTCTCGGAGTAGAAATGGTTAGCAGTATCGGATCGCACCGTAATTACATAATGATTTCGAATAATCAGTTGTGAAGCTGACAGATGCTAAACTCATTTAACGGTTAACCAAGTTTGTCTGACTGGTAATTGTTGTTGCTATGAGCAGGGCGCCTGTACCAGGTAGAATACGCCATGGAGGCTATTGGCCATGCTGGCACATGCTTAGGGATTCTGGCCAATGATGGGGTGTTGCTGGCAGCAGAAAGAAGGAACATCCACAAGCTGCTGGATGAGGTCTTTTTCTCAGAGAAGATCTACAAACTGAATGAGTGAGTGTGTATTTTCTGTTTGCAGTTACCTCCAATTTAGATCAGTCAGGCTCTGCTATCTAAACTGCCTTGGGAATCAAGAGAACGCAAGGTTCAGTCTGTTGTAGTTGCTACAGTAGAATAATATTTCAGATCAAATGGCAACAGGTGTTACACGCTAGCAAGCTTATATTTAAAACATTCCTCATGGAGCAAAAAGCGGCCATCACTCTTAACCTGGCGCTGAAACAGTGACAAAATGGTGAGGATTTGATGTTAGTTAATGATATACCATCATGGTTGCCACCTTTGTCTTTCTCATTAGTTCTCATTCTGTACCTGCTTCCCTGATATCCTTGGTTTTGCATGAGTCATTTCTGACCCTACACCTTGACTGACAGTACTGATGGCATTTTTAGTGGCTGCCTGCGGAGTGCAGCATTGAACCCGTTGCCCAATTGTGCTGTGTTATAGGGACATGGCCTGCAGTGTGGCAGGTATAACGTCGGACGCCAACGTGTTGACCAATGAGCTGAGGCTAATTGCACAGAGGTAAGGCAGGAGAGCACTGCATTCAACAGTGACGATGGTTATCTTGCAGTTAAGATGTTGTTTGAATTGCACTGCACACATGCCATTTGTATAACACAGGTGTAGTCTACATATGATGCTTGTGATGATTTGACTTGCGCATCTTTGTCAGGATGGAGCACAGTGCCATTTTTTCATCTCTCAGGTGGATGCTATTACATCCAAAGAGGAGATGTTAGTTTATGCTGTAATTGTACAAATCTGATAGTGCTGTGTCATCAAACAGACCTTGCTCTCAGCTGAGAACTGTCTCATTGTGGAACTGTACACATCCTGTCCCCGTACTGTCGCTATACTTACTGTATGCACTTTTGTAAGTCGCTTTGGATAAAAGCGTCTGCTACATAAATAAATGTAAATGTAAAATGTTTAATTTTACTAGATATTAAGTAACATGTATTTTCCAGGGTGTTTTTCCATGTCCTACTTGAATGGTTTAAACACGGATTGCAGACTTATTTCTGTCTCTCATGAGTGTCCCAAAATTCATATATCTATTACAACCAGCTAAGGCTGGGTGATATGACTTCAGATCAATATCATGATTATTTCAAATTTTTACCTCGATTACGAGTAATGAACGATTATTTATTTTATACGCTTTTTTTTTTTTTACTTTACACTACCCTCATAGTTCTCTGACAAGGTCTGTACTGTAAATATGCTGAACTGCTGGGATATTTTTTAATGTAGGTTTTGATACATTTTCGGTTTATTGCCCAGCCCTACAACCAGCTCCCCCTGGCTAAAAACTGCTGTTGAGAAATGGCTGAAAAGGGAATAGCTAGCCAAACCTGATCGTGTGTTGTGTGCATGAGCAGAAAAATAAAAAAGAAACAAACCCAAAAATTGGCATGAGGCAGACCTCCCAATCCAAGGTAGCAAAAGTGAACCCACAAACTCTGGGGATCTCCTTGCTGGCTCGGAGTCACAGCAGTGGTTTGTTTAGTTTATTTCATTACAAATGATGGCACAAAGATGACAGTCTAATGGCTTGGCTTGGCTTCAGAGAACTGACGGCGAAAGGGTGGCTCAAAAAATGTTCTTGTCTGTGTCCAAAACAAGATAATGATTCTAGCCCTGCTGATTGTAAGGTGTATTACTGATTTAATAATAGATAATGTCAGATGTGGGAGCTGCATGTGAAGTGAGTGATGCTATACTGTGCAGCCATCAGGTTGATCAGCTGTGGACAGTGACCCTCATGACTGTGTGTCTCACGCAGGTACCTGTTGCAGTATCAGGAGCCAATCCCCTGTGAGCAGCTGGTCACAGCACTGTGTGACATCAAGCAAGCGTACACGCAGTTTGGAGGTACAGTACAGCACAACTGAAGCTTCCTACCCAGGTCTAAGCAATCAATATTTGTTCTGTATGCAGCTGACTGTACGTATGTGTTATATCCCCCATACCACTGACATAAACTTTTAAGCTGTTGCCTTTATGCAGCCAGTATCAGAGGGATGAGTACTGAATGTGGGTGTAGTGTGTGGATTGTGCACTGTTAGTTAGGATGACTGTTTCTCTTGAGTCAAGCGTCTGCAGCATGTAGTTGTTTAACATTTGGGGGTCTTAGCATTTTTTCAATGAGTGTGGGGTTAGAATACACCAGTTGAACCATGATTAGCTAGCCTGCTTCATCATATGACACAGATACGATGCCCTTCTGGAGCAAAATATAATCTAAAACATAATCAGTTTCTATAACTGGTGTTACATTGCTGGTGTGATGTTGTGAAGTAATTGTTGCGTTTGTCTCCACAGGGAAGAGGCCTTTCGGGGTGTCCCTGCTGTACATGGGCTGGGACAAGCACTACGGCTTCCAGCTGTACCAGAGTGACCCCAGTGGAAACTACGGGGGCTGGAAGGCCACCTGCATTGGCAACAACAGCGCGGTAAGGCTACCATGCCAGGGCTAGGGGTATGATTCTTGCTTAGGGTGCAAGATGTCACAGGTTCAAATACTGGACGAGACCTTGCAGCATGACATTGAGTTGGCAAACCTCGAATGAAACTGCGCAAGCTTTGCTTGGTCTCTATTCCAAATTGACTGATACTTTGGCAGCAGTGTGGTGTAGTTGTAAGGAGCTGGGCTCGTAACCAAAAAAGGTCGCAGGTTCAATTCTGGGGCACTGCTGCTGTACCCTTGGGTAAAGAGCTTAACCCGAAATATCCAGCTGCATAAATGGATACAATTACAAAATCTGCACTGGATAAGAGTGTCTGCTAAATGACAATAATGTAATGTAATCTAATACTTAGTCTCAGTCAGGAATGAGACGTTCAAGCAGGCATATATCAGCTCAAAAAGGCTAAAGGCCATGGTGTGATAGGAGGTTGAGTGTGTCTTCAGTTCTCCTGACTGTAGACCCTGGAGTTTATATTTCTAGCTCCACTTCAGTAGCAAAAACTGATTAAAATAAGTAGGAGTGCTGTCAGAAATCCTTTGCTGTCATAGGTATTCATTACAAGTAAATGTTAAATTTACATAGGCCTGCTTTCTTTCCATCATTTTCAGCTTTGGTATAGCAGGGACACATCAGAGACCAGTATGCTGTTATCAGTAGAATAAGACTTGCCTTTGTGAAGGTGGTTTAAAAAAAAAAAGTCATACCAGGCTCATGACAGCAGAGGGCGCAGTTGAACTGTTGATTGTTTGAGGAAACGTTCCTCTTCCTGTAGGGATGCCACACACAACATCTTGATTTATATTGCCATTTTACGATGGCTTTACTCATTTCTAGCGCTGAAATTGAAGGCTTCCCTGTACTGACTGTGTTCAGTGAGCAAAGGGATGTTTGGTATTCTCCTATATGTGTTAGAAAGGGTTAGGTACCACAGCCTTTGACACGAATTGTGAATAAATAGGGTAGTTTAGAAGCGTGTTTGCTCATTTTTAATCTGTCATTTGTGTGTCCTTGCTCAGGCTGCTGTGTCCATGCTGAAGCAGGATTTCAAAGAGGGGGAGATGACGCTGTCGTCTGCCCTGGCCCTGGCCATCAAAGTGCTGAACAAAACCATGGACGTGAGCAAGCTGTCTGCTGAGAAAGGTGAGATCGGCGCACATTCACAGAGAGAGACAGAAGTGCGCAGGTGAGAATTAGTACTAAAAGGGTGAGGTGACCGGGACCTCTCACTCATGCATTGAAGCAGGTCTTACGGAACAGGGGTAATTGCTTTGCTGTGAAAGTGTGAATTGAATGACATCGGAACAACGGAACCAGTGAATGCGGCGCTGACCTGAGCTCCCTGTCAAAATTTTAAAGGCATAAAGATGGACTGCTAACGACAGCTCTATAACGCGAACACTAGAATTGATAAAGTTTGAAGTTTTTGCCATTTCGTATTTAAATGTATACATACGTTTTTTTAAAAAGCCTCATAAATAGCTAACGACAGCTCTATAATGCGAACACTAGAATTGATAAAGTTTGAAGTTTTTGCCATTTCGTATTTAAATGTATACATACGTTTTTTTAAAAAGCCTCATAAATAGCTAACGACAGCTCTATAATGCGAACACTAGAATTGATAAAGTTTGAAATTTTTGCCATTTCGTATTTAAATGTATACATACGTTTTTTTTAAAAAGCCTCATAAATAACGAGCCCTAACACTTTCGTGTTCCTAGACCATAGTCTGCAAGCTACACTATTAAGATGTAAGTAGAGAATATTTTATAGTAAGAAGATGCTTTGCTCATTTTCTCAGGTTTCATTGATTAGACGATGTTATTGTTCCGCATGACTATACCAAACATGCACGTGCGTTGTCCCTGTTGCTGGGGACTTTAACACGCCCTGTGGGTAAAGAGAGAGTTCTGGAAGGTCTCTGCGGGGGCCTGTGGGACTGATGTAAGGAGTGCTTGTTGTCTTGGCTGCTCCAGTGGAAATTGCCACGCTGACCCGAGAGAATGGGAAGACCAGGATTAAGGTCCTGAAGCAGAAAGAGGTGGAGGAGCTGATTAAGAAGCACGAAGCGGAGGAGGCAAAGGCTGAGAAAGACAAGAAGGAGAGGGAGCAGAAGGACAAGGACAAGGACAAATAAGCATCCAGCTCTCCCCTTTTTCTAAAGCATGTTTTTTCATGTTTTTTCTTAACATCATTTTGTTTTATCTGTCCTTTTTTTCTTATTAAATTTTAAAGCAACGTTCCTGTTGTCTGGTGTGCTGCTGTTACCTTTTTACTGCTTTGAGTACAGCGAGATGGATCGTGTTCATATTGGTCATTCTTGGTCAACTTTTGTATGGGTGCTATGGCATCATTGTAGTGTGGGATGTTGATTGCAGTGATTGACAGAAAGCTGTTCAGAAGTACCTATGTGTCAGTGCTTACTTAAGAAGAACACCTCCAAACCCATAATAGTGCTGGTGTAATAATTAATAAAAAAAAATATGGAAATCAGATTTATTTCTCCACATAATCTACTAGCAATGTATTTACATTATTTGAAGAATCACACTAAATTAGCATTTTTTGTCAAATCACTTTTTAGGTTTAGTGGCCACAAATCTTAAAAGGTTTTGCAGAATTAGGATTACTCTAATATCTGACTGTCTTCAAGGCTTTCGACCTGTACCATCAATTCAGTGGAAACGGTGCTTGTGCACGGAGGTGGACTTCTGAGAAATGCTGTGGTTTTAATTCGGTACCGACATTGCGCGCAAGTCCGTTATGTAAGGATGGGAAAGATTAAGGTCAGAAGTTGGTCTTTGGTTGTGTCATTTTAGCACTGGGGATTTTGGGACTGCACAGTTCTCTGGGTATACATTTCTGATACCATTCCCGAAACAAGGCAACATGTCATCCAAAGAAAACATATCTAGCGTCTGTGCGTACTGAATGACCTTAATGGTGTGGATTCTTGGGTGGTAGGGTAAAGACTGTGTGTGTTCAGCTGCAGATACAACACACAGTTAAATCCTGTTAACACACTAACAGCAAAACGTTCTATGACCAGAACAGATGTAGCTGGATTGGAACACCTGTCACGGGACTTTGTGTGCACGCAAAGGTTAACGCAGAACGCTTTTTAAATGAACATTTGTGGGTCAGGTTCACTGGCCCTAAGCCCGTTACAGATGCAGACACCTATTTAAAAGCGCTGAAGGTTAAGTAGTAGGACGACAAGGTATTAAGCACAGCGAGAGGCGAGGTCTTACAGCATGACTCCCAACATAGCATGAAAAATCACCCTTCCCCGGAGTCCTGGCTAGGTGCCAGACGAACTGCCACACTGCCATTGGCTGGATATACCACACTCCTCTGTCCAGAGATTGGGGGGGGGGGGGGGGGGCCACTGCGTCAGTGAAACAGCTCCGCAACCTTTCACAGTTCAGCCTCCGTTCAACAAACAGTGTATGAGCTCTGGGGCCCTGAAAGCAGAATGATTTTTTTTTTTTTTTTTGCAAGTAGAAAATGTTTATTGAGACAGTATGGAATGGCTCACACCTTCAGCAAGCTAAACATGAAATGTGAAAAGCACGTGAACCGATGAGTGTTTGCAGTGGGTTATTTTGGTCTAGCTGTTAGTGTTTTGAAGACCTACTAGTGCGAAACATAGCTTTTAATGGAGGCTTTTTAAATGCCACAGACTTTGTCTTTATGACTGTGGCAGCTGAATTTCACCCGTGTGATTTGCGATACTCAAGCAACACACAACGACAGAAGTAGAACATCACTTTTATTTGTTTTTTCTAACATACAGAAAATCCCATATATGAGTATGGATTGTCAATTTATGATTAATATTTGTACTTCCCTGTAAACATAAAACTAAGAACAATCAATCCAAAAAAAGAAGCAAAAATAAAACTCTACTTGGAAAGCTACAGAAACGAAAGCAGCCCCCTACACATGCAAACTAAAGCTTCCAGCAGTTGTACTCTGACAGACAGAACGCAATGCCAAGTATGTGCACAACTTCTGAATTATGGACTTCGCTGTGCTACTCCGAGTTAAGGTTTCCAATAAGTGAGGAATGTATGTGCATCTAGTTTCCCTGACCTGGCCAGGCGGTCTGGTCTACAAGCGCCACAACTGTATCAGGTGGGAAGGGGGGGGGGGGGGTGTTGTTAGAAAGCGCTTGACTGATGTACAGGATCAACCTGAATGCAGACTTGGAAGTGCTAACATTGAAGGAGAAGGGTGTGGGTTGGGAGTTGGGGGGTGGGGGGTAAGGGGGCGTGGAGCATTTCTTTGGCAATTCTGTCAGGTGGATAAACACTGCAAAAAGAATGGGAGAACTGGGCACATCTCTGAATGCAATGAACCGAAAGCACACCCATTCATTCTGCCGGTGTACACCTAAAGTGCTCATGTGTCACCTTCCCTGCTCTCTTCTGTGTGTGTGTGTATATGTGTGTATGTGCATGTACATTGGAGGGGGCATCTGAACATCTCATAAGACTGAGGAGTATAAGTGCCTACACACTTTCGCAGGCACATAAAGGCCCTTATAATATTTACACCTCTGTGGTTATGCATTGAACCCTGTGAAGCAGGGCTTGGTGGATGTGCTGCCGCCGAAGGGCTTTGGTGGTAAGCTAAAGGACTGTTAAGCTGATGGAAAACCCACTAAAGTGGGTCAAGTGTCATTGACCATAACAGGTCAGTCAATGTCACGATTTTCTATCACACAGCCAGCTGAGCCTTTCAAGTGCTTGTCAGTTCATTAACGACTGCCCCTTTGGTTTTTTAGCTACTGCTTTCTGGGAAAATGGTTTTCACAAAATCCATGTGAGCTGCACCAGGCGCCTGACTCGCCTGTAACATTCAATCTGGGCATGTTAAAATGTAGTCTGCTGCATACCTTCCTCCACACCCCCCCCCCCTAATGAACAAATCAAGCCTCAATCAACACCGCAGGCAGTAAATGTTCTCGGGTGCACAAAATGCAGTCAGGTGAGTTCATAAGAGGTGGCAAGGGCTGTCTGTCCTTCCTATAGCTGTGTAGGAGAACATGATCTTAATACACGGGGAGAACCTGTCGAGCCTGATTTTATGCTTCCTTTATCCCCTGGCAGAAGCCCCTTAATCAGCAAACGCTAAATGACAGCCAACCTGAGCTGAAAGATCCCAGCGACATGTACAATTACAATTTTATTTAAATAAAATTTTAAAAAATCACTGAGAAGAGCAAAATGAATATAGTTTTGAATTACTATGCTACCCAAAGAACTGACATTATGCAGATATTCCACTGGTTACAGTCCTTAAGCATTCTAGGTGCAGGCAAGTATCCCTGTTAACATCCACCCCATGCATGCTTCTCATTACATCGATGCACTTTTCAGACAAGGCCTGTATGCTGCGTATACAACTTACATAGAAAATCACAGACCCTTTGATATTACTTGCAAGGTTTTCTGAAGGATATGCAGTACTTTAGCACCAAATGACCCCGCCCCCTCCCCCCTCCCAGTTGCAAGAGTTGACAACTGCTAAGACACATGCCGGAATGGCAAACCACCAATGGGATGATCACTCAGTCCAAGCCCCGTCCCCACAACCCCCCCCCCCCCCCCATCTGCATCAGTGCTGCATCACCACAGAGATCCTCAAAGAACCCCCACCCTCCAGGAGGACAGACAGATTGCAAGTCCCACGGAGATTAGCCTACAGCCAGTTCTATATGCACAGTGCCTGGTTTGGGGGGGGCTGGGGGATAAAGGCAGTAAGTGGGGTGGGGGTGGGGAGGCGGGGACAGGGCAGGGTAGACAGATGCGCAGGTTGTGGGATGGGGGTGCGGGGCAGGGGTGTCGTCTTCATTCTTCATCGGAGCTGGTGAGATCCAGAGAGTAGACCATGAACAGGAGGTCTGTCTGGGCAGGCACCAGGGGGTGGCCTGGTTTCACTATCTCAAACCCCATATAGTGGAAAGTCTTTGTAATGGACACTGCAAGACACAAACACAATAATGTGAGCACTCAAGCCATACCCCCAGCACAATATCCTTTGCTTTGTTAGACACATATTAAATTACTGTGGTCTATCAGAATGAATGCACTTTAAAAGCCAATCCACCATACCGTTTCTACTTTTGAGTTGTGGTTATTATTGGCAGAAGCACAGACAGCTAAAACGATCGTCCATCATCCACAACTCATTCCAGCATAGGGGCTTCACTTCATAACTCACAGAACTAAACACGCAGGAATAGTTTGTACAGGGAGGGAAAAAAAAAAACATGAATTCTCTTACATCGATCCTCTCTGCTTTTGTAGAACCACAGGAACACGTAGCTGACTTTCAACTTCTCTTCAGCGAACTCCAGCAGACTGGTGAGGCTGCAGCAAGGGGGGGGGTGGAAAAAAGGAGAGATGACGCACTGACACTGCCAGCTTTACATAAACGTCCCATTACATAACAATGCAGGGGCAAGTGCAGCTCTCTCCTGAAGTAGCCCCTCAGTGCTGCCCCCACCTCCTCTTCTTTTAGACCGAAGTGTTGACGTATGTGCCTCCAGACCCAAACGACACCAGGCTACATCAGAAGGGTTTAGAATGATAATATATTGCAACTACTATAAGCATAGTGTGCTCCTGTCCGTAGGCTCGGTACCTAGAAATGCGCACTCTCCTTTGTTAAGGCCATACCTGGAGCCTCCTTCAAACAGAAAGTAACTTAGAGGACTAAGCACGATACCAATCCCTCTCAACACCACAACCTCACCATTGGGAGAACTTTATCACACCAATTTTAATAATTTACTGTGCAACTGTGAGAAGCTGTACAGGTGCAGGGAGGGTGAGGCGGGGAGCACGTACCCCTCTTTGCTGCCCTCTGGCAGTGCGCCGTCGGGGATCTCCAGGAAGAGGCAGTCTGAAGACAGCACTGTGTTCCAGCTGGACACGCGTGGCTCGCTCAGCTGGTACTGAAAGTGCAGGACAGGGGGCGACCCGTTCACAGAGCTGGCCTGTGTCACCGTCAGCCTCTCGTCCTGGGACACAAGGAGAGTGGGTAGGAGGGGGGGGTCACACAGTGTTCCGAGCTGACATTCACATTTCACTGCACACATGTGTACACACACACTCTCTCTCTCACTCTCTCTCACTCTCTCTCACTCTCTCTCACTCTCTCTCTCACTCAAACTCACGTGCGCACGCACGCGTGCACATACGCGTGTGCACACTGTCCCGTGTGGGTCATTTTCTCCAGTGAGACTGAAGTGAGGCTTCACTGATCCTACAGGGGGTGGAGCTGCCAACAGCTGTCAATCACTGACTTGCATCAGCCAATCAGATGAATTTGCTCTACACAGCTTTGACACAACTTGAGGCTTTGACAGCAGTGACTGTTAGCTCTGTGCTGGGGGTACTGAAGCTTCACTCTCCCATTTGGAATGCTCTTCATCCCAGCTACAACCCTATAGTCTGTCTGAGCATGCTCTGACCTACAAGTTTTCAACATTTACAAGTCTCTTGTAAATTGGCATGGGACTGTTATGGGAGGTGGTAAATGCACTAGTACTAGTATTGTCATTTAGCAGATGCTCTTACCCACAGTGTGGATTAGGTTAGGTTTACAGTTTCCATTTATGGAAATTTACTAATTTACCAAGGCAATTGTGAGTTAAGTATTTAGCCCACGGGTACAGCAGCACTGGCCGAGCAGGGAATCAAACCAGCAACCTTTCAGTTACAAGCCCTGCTCTTGACCACTACGCCACACTGCTGCCCTAAAGTCGTCATCCATTAAATCTCCATAAACAATCAGGTGATAGTTTAAGACCGAATCTGCTTCAGGATATACTGCATTGAGTCCAGCCGTTTGCTCTCACAAGTGAGTCTTTCACGGGCCTCACGGGAATGTTGACCCCACAGGTATTACTGAGCTGTCTGATCCTAACCCTCTTAGCTCCAGGTCACGTGTGTGAACCATTCATTCCACTGCAGATACATACATACGGAGGTGACACCTTCACAATGCCTTCAACAGCATTTCCGCCGAGCATAATCAGATGGACTCCAAATGACAAACCATAAACAAGGTTAGGTTATTCACCTGTACAGTGCATAGAGGCTGAGTAAGCCTCACAAATGTCACAGACGGTTAAGCCTAGTGATGGACTGATAAATCGTACACATGCCCAATACATGGGATAGGAGCACACTATATACCTTGTGCATATACTACAAACATGCACATATACCATGTACTTATTGTGAAAAATTCTGTTAATACACATACACTATATACTAAGTACCACTTTCGTAATGCGTTGTTACTGTGATAAACTGTTCTGTATTTTAATGGTGTGTTGCAAAACACTGCAAGAAATCACACAGCGTTGTATACATAGCGATCCCGTGAATGTTCTTGTCTTTGCCTTGGTTAACCTCGGGAGAACATTTTAACTGACAGTCTTTAATTAGTTGGTAGTTTAAGCTTCCCCCCTCTCAGCTGGCATCTCATTACTTGAAGAGGTCATTTATTTGGTTTCTCTGCGCTGATGTGACAGCTTTGTAAGTCACCTATGTTATACATATCTGTGGAGTTCATCAAAGGGAGGCCACTGGGGCATGCCCTGCCAAATTACTATCCTACATTGCGACTGCGAATTAACTATGTGCATCTAATCCCATACATTATATGTGGACGTTTTCCTTCAACGTATGTGTTGGTATTGTGTTGTGAATAGTACAGTCCTTTTATCGGGGATATTGTATGGTAGTTGTGTGTCGTCCCAGGCACACTAGTGGTCTCGGTCCTGCATCCGGCACGGGTGTTTGCCTACTTGTGTAAAATTTTATGAAGTTTTGTTGGACGCACTTTGTGCTGGACTTCGAGATCTCGCTCTGGATAAAAGCAATCTGCTATGTGTCAAACACGTAACGTCTGATGTTCTCACATCTTGTACATCTCTCTGGGTAACAGTGTAAATGGCAACGTACTGTATACCTGACTGTGGGAGATCACTGTGCATGCTGCACACATTAACAGGGCAACAAACTTGCACTCAGCCAACACATTTGTTTACAAGTTTGTTTCGTAAAGGGCAAGATATGAGCGCCAGGCACAGTGACCTACATTCCTGCGACTGTGTGCAAACAGACCACACAGTTGTTCTCAGCTAAACTGCAGAAGCGCAAACAGAAGGGTGGGAGAGTTTTCTCCAGCTGTTCAAAAAAATAATACAATCGATTTGTCATAATTTAGCACCCGAGCAACATACTTTTCACCTTCTCCATGTTTCAGTGCACCTGCTTTAATGACTGCTTTGCAAGAAATGGCCTGTCACATGACCTAATTTATGTATATAATTGTTATGAAGGTCACTCTAATCCTAAATATTTAACATGGCACAATTAAATACAACCTCTGTGCTTCAGCTGGTGCTCCCTGGCCAGCAGACAGCAGAGTAAGAGAGAGCGTGATACTATGGACTAGCACTCTTTCCACTGCGGTGCCAATGAAAATGATTGCAGACACCCTCAGCTGTTTAAGGTCACAAGACATTTCACAGAAAAAAACAAGTACTGAGGTTTACCATTTCAAGCTTATGTTGGCACAGCAAAATTCAAAGTGGAGAAAAACACATATGGTGCAATTCAAGAAACCAGGAAGTAAACACTGACTCCCTGTGTTGGCTATATATTGTCCACACTTTGCACTCGGTAAGCGCTTGTGTGAATGTAGAGGGGTGTGCTGTGTGGGAGTAAGAAAAGCAAAGACACTGTTGGTATTTTTGTACATAAGTACATAATGCGTGTGAAATTCTTTGTGAAACCATAATACACTGTGGTCAGATCTGCAGTTCACCGTTACTCCCATAAAAAAACCACTTCTAAACTAGGGTGACCATACGTCCTCTTTTTCCCGGACATGTCATCTTTTTGGGACGCATTTTTAGGGGGAGGTTGGTCAAAGGTCGAAGGCAGGAGGGGGCAGAGTTCGGCGGCTCACCTTGTGTAGGAGCACGTTGAGAGAGTGATCCCTGCCAATCCCTCGCCCACCCGGGATCTTCGCTAGTGGGTGAGGGGCATCAGGAGCACCACAGAGGCCCTGGAACCTGGTGTCTGGAGCAGTGGAGGTTGGATCCCATTAACGAGGTACTGCAGGGGGGACATGAACATAGAGATAAGGTGTGAGGACCAAGCCAAAACTCAACAACACACATACAAGGAGGGCATTAGTTACCTAGGGCATAGGTAACTGAGTCACTGTGGTTGTACCAACTGCTGGGTCCTGTAAAAGTTAATGCTGCAATATTAAGGATTCACACTTAACAGCAATGGTTCCATGATTTAAGTGGCAGGAGATACTGCAAACATGGCTAACACGATAGCATAGGTGCAGTGTTATAAATGTCACTACAACCCACTCAACCCACAAAACTACACTGGAGGTAGCGTGTGAGTCTCTGAGACTGGTACCCTCTCAGTAGCTGTAATCCGTGAGACTGAGGTCAGGATGAAAGGTGAGGAGTTTTCAGAGCCACTGCATTTAGCTGCACAAAAGCGCAGCAAAAGGACGCTTAACACCAGATGCCTTCTGCTGAAGACAATCTCTCTGCTCCCTGCAACAGCGCGATCACACTTTGGGGTGTTAATCCCCGTCCCACAAATAGCTGCCCTCCCCACTTCTTCTCCCAGACACCGCCCCACCGTGCCCCTTAGCGCTGCGCCTGGATCAGTTTTGGCTGCTCTTCAGATAGTGGTTAGGGTTGGGACTGGGGTCAGAAAAGCTGATCCAGGAAAGGCGCTGTTTTTTTGGATGGGGGGCGGGCTGAAAGTAGCACATCTGAGACTCAGGCAGATATGGAAGTGTTGCAGACAGAACTCATGACACTGCACTCAGTCCCACAGCAATGCACCCCCCCCCCCCCCCCCCACACACACACACACACACACACACACACACACACACACACACACACCACCAGGACCTGTCGTCCTTTTCATTTCTTTTATAATCGGTCGCATGATGCGACCGCGAACCAAACCGGGGCCATGACGCAAACGAGAGATCTGTCTGCCCCCATCACCAGCTGACCCTGAGGCCGCGTCCCACTGCTGTCACGTCAAGTGACATCCCATAAATCCCCACGTGGGTAGGGTGTTCCGTGGCTCAGCGGCTCACCAAAGCTGCAACACCATTAACCTTGGGCTCCCGGGCGGGGAGATGAGACGCACGGTGTCAAAAGCTAATGACTCCTGAAAACTCCCCAACGGCTCGACCACAAGAGACTTTCAGGACGCCAACTAAGCTCCCTGCCACTTTCGAGCCTTCCTGCAAAACAAGTTTGGCCTACTGTAAAAGTACAGTAGTCTTGCGTGATATAGCCTCCGGGACGATGACACCACAAGTGCACCTGAAATCCCCGTTTCAGACGGTAGGAGGAAATGAGTGGCTCGGAGCTGGCTGCTGTTAGTCAAAGGCATGCATCACAAATAAGCACATGATCCTGTAAACGCGTCTGCAAATAGCTCGGGGGCTGGGAACACGCAGCGCTGGGGTGTCGGTTACGGTTCAAAGTTTTTGGGCCAGTAATAACAGCCCTTCAAACTGGGTCTACAAGCACACTGACTGCATTGGGTCGAGAGAGCGTCTAGCTGGATCTGACCGCCAGCGCTACCAGACCTCTGCAGCTTTTAAACTCCCAAAAAGACCCATAAAAGACCCATCTCTCTTGTTTGTTTTTCACTGCCTTAGTCCCACACAACGGTGTCAGCCACCAGTGCTAATAAAAAAAAAGGGGAGTCTAGGTACTGGCACTGGCTGCCACCACCGCCAGGGCTAAAAGGAACACATCTGTCACATAAAACCTCAGAGACAACAAACACGGGTTCGATTTTAATAATCTGTTTATAGAACTCCAGCCAGATTATTTGGCAGGGCAGCGTAAAGGCAAACCACATCATCTGCGGCCATGGCAACTAAACAAGTATCCCAGGTGACCCAATCTGCATGGCAACGAACATCGGAGCGCCGAGTCGTGGTTGAATGGCCGTAACGAACATAAGACGTGCCTTTCCCGTATTCTGCGTGTCACAACTTGCCGTCTCGTCCTTCCCTACCAACTATCCGAAATCATGTGTATTTGAAAGTACGGTAGCAATGGGATCACTCTCTCTCTCTCTCTCGTCTTGATCCTAAAGCTCCGCTTGATTTGCATTCGGCAACAAGCAGGTGCCCTTTTCCATTTGCATTGTTTTCAAAGGGGCAACAGGAACGGCAATTCAAAGTCGAACAATTTCAAAGTGGCTAAAACGTTCAACAACAGTCCCCGTTGCTACATTTACACTGTGTCATCCATTTCATCTCAAACACAGAATGCAGAATCTGTAGTTCCTTAGACCGAATCAGTCTCAGACTCTTCAAGTCGTCATTTTTTTTCCCCCCGATATGGAAAAGCTCATAGCTGGTGACTGAAATGCCAGCTTGTTTTGAAAGGCAACACTCTTGCCCTCTGACATTCACCCATCTCTCTCCAGCCCCCACTCACCCCATTTCATGCTAGCAGGAGGCCCCGCTCAGGGTCTGATCACAGATAGGGTCACAGCAAGGCATAAAAGGAGGAATTGGGTCAGGAAATTGGGAGGGTGGCAGCAATGAGCACTGCCCCATATGAGCAGGACGCAGGGCAGACCCACAGCAAGCCGAGGGAACGCGCATCAGCCATACTACCAACCGTTACTGTGCATTTGCTCTGAAATATAACAACCCATTATTACTCGGACCTGCTAGCCACTAAACCATGCTTGCTATCATTTTGATTCTGCTGACTGGCAAGGAATGGTCATTTCTCAAAATCCCGTACTCAAGTAAAGGTCTTACTCAAGTGCTTTATATAATCGGCCCCAGGGAACATCTGGGTAGTGCAGCGATTGTGTAACCAGTAAAAACATGTCGGAGGGGGTCTCCGGTGAAGCAATATGGGTGTGCGCTGTGTACAAACTGCAGAACCCGACTCTGAATGGACCCCCTCTGCGAAATACAGGGGTGCCTTTGTGTTTACTGATCCAGCGTTATTCCAAGCAATCGACCTATCAACCCCTTTGTGTTTGGTCAGCAGGAAACCTGCTTGCTGCCTGCAGGCTTTAGCCAGTTGGGAAACCATTGTGCCTGGTGCATTAGTGTCAGGAACATTTAGTAACCATAAGGTCATAAATTACTGCGTGCACTCAACATGTTTTATTGCGAGACAAAAGAACACTCTTTGGAAATGATCTTCCAGTCAGCGGCACTGTTTTCGGTTCTACGCCGTGGCTTCAACAATAAAGTGTCCGGCTGCCCGATTTCGGGCCGGCCGTTCCCCGAATAATGAATTATTGGCTTCGGTGGAGTGTTTGGTCTGGTGGCTGGTGAGTGTGAGTGTGGCGGGTTTCCAAAGAACACAAGCTCCAAAAACAGGATGCTGGGTGTCCTCCAACTCGGCAGCTCAGCCGGAGACTCCCAGCCGGAATGGAAGGAGAGTGCCAGCAGAAACTGAGTCCCCTTCCAAATTAGTGGTAGATCCTGCGGGTGCGGAGGGCTCAGAAAACCAAATAAAACAAACGAAGGCACCCCTGTCATGCGTATCAAACTGTGACTGATGATGTGTGGGCGGATGAACGCATCTGATTATCTCTACGGCGGACACGGAAAATGCAAATGATTGATAACCAACTGCAAACTTCCATACCCCCCCCCCCCCCCCCCCCACTCCCACCACCCCTTCTTTCAATGCCTGGCTCAATTCCAGAGCAAGCTATTGGAGAGAGGCACATGCAACCCCTGCCTGCGCTGGGATCGATATCACAACAAGGTGACCTTGCATACAGAATATCCTATGTGCTCCAAATTGATAATGATGCTGTGTGCAAACACATACACATAAAATTAATTTGGGACAACCGAAATGTCTGGTCTACGTACATGTCTCGGCCATGAATTAACTGAACTCTACTCTGCTCTGCTAATCTACAACAATGCACTCCTCTGACACCTGCACCCCAACTGCCCACCTCTTTCAGGCCACCTTTGTGGAATTAACAGGGACAAAATCCGTCCCTCCATTTTTTTACATGTTCATTACCCTATTCTGCTCTTTTTGTTTCCCAGACAAGTTACATAAATTGACCCATTTTTATGACAAGACATTTTCATGGGGCTCCATTTTTTAATAGGTCGGCTCATTTCTCATAACTTGTTCTTCCTGACAGGCACTGTGTACAAAAAAAAACATCATTCGCCTAGCTTTGATTAAATATAAGTTTAAATATGCACTTTTCAAGACTTCCAGCACACTGTGGTGTCAAAACACTTTTAATGTCTAATCAGCACAGGACTTGGACAGACTATCCAAACGCTCTCAAAATCTGCCGATCCGCTCAAGAAGTGCCCTGCCTACATGGACTGGTCATAATTGTTTTTCTGTACTATTGTGACTGCTGTGGGGCTTGCCTGAAGTTATCTCGCAAGGCTTTATGTTAGCGTCCTTGTCTGGAACAGGAGGGAGCCAGAAGAGTCAGTTATGTAATGGTCGTCTGATTTGGAGCGGCAGATACAGTACCTGCAGCCTCCCCTGACACACACAGCTGACAAAAGCCCAGCAATTCTAAAAGCTCTGTTGGGCTCTCTGAGCGTTTCAGACAAAGAGCTTTTTATAGGGCAACATCTGCCTTCCACAGATGCTAGCGATTGAAGCGGAAAAACGTCTCTGCTCTGAACCGTGCCAGATTCATTTTTCTATGTAGGTTAATATCAATGCTGTAAAATATACAACCACCGCCTCTGTAGACATTTTACGCTGTAAAACTGTGAGGATATGTATAGGACACAAAACTGAAATTCATAAGAGTACAAAATATTACAAAGAATGTAGACTAAAAATAAAGAATTTGTGTTTCAAAGAGATTACAAGGCCATCTTCGGCCTTTCCTAGCCTGTTGTGGCAACAAGACAGCTTCCCTTGAGAGCAATTTCCCTCCCTGTCAGTTCTTTGTTGCAAAGCCGATTACAAATCAAAGCAATCCTCAGTCCTTGAGCTAAGTATCTAGGTAGATAGACTGTCACTGTATAAGACTGTAATGTGTGCACATAGTTATAGCTAATCATAGCAAACGCGGTGTCTACGATTTGAGGACAAGGCGGTCGCACGGTGCATCGATACGCGCATCGTCACAGTTATAATTGTATGCATTCAGCCAGATCACATTTTATTTACTGACCCTGTAATGTTGTCTTAGGAACATCATGTAGCTAGCTAGGTACATTGCGCAAAACACACAGACCCCCAGACAGGGGGGACGCAGCAAAGGAAAAAGCGGAAATGTTTGCAGAAATTTGACACTGCCCATGTACGCCGTGCTCAAAACATTAGCTTCTGCAAGATGCCTAACTTGGCTAACCAGACTAGCTAGCCTAGCTACGTCGTCTTCAAAACAAGTCTCGTCGGCGGCCTTAAGCGTGACTTATCATAGATCACAATTGATCATGGAGATTTAATATCATAGAATAAATAATGAGTTAAGTAATGCTGGTTATTTAACAGCTATCTTAGCAAGCTACCTAGACAACAAACGTAGCTGGCCATTTAGCTCTAGCAAAATATTTACTCTAGCTAACTATCGTTGCTAAAACGAAATTCAGAAAGATTCTGGAGTCATATGTCAATTATAGTACAGGATCTAAACAGACAGCGACATAAATCTATCAATTAGCTATCTAGATAGCTTGGTATTTGGGACGCTGTCCTTTTTGGATTTAGCCAGCAGGCTAGCTGGTTGGATTTTTGGTGGATTACGGTAGGATACGATAAGTGATTATCTAGCGTTAGGTATGTCATAAGCGGTAGCTAGCGCCAACTTTTTAGCTAGCTAGCTTTATGCACTTCAGGAACTAGCTCATAGAGTAGCTGTATTGGCTAGCATGGACAGATTGTTGGCTAGGTAGTTTTCTAACAATCCAAATCTGTAACAACAGTTAGCTATACGGTGCCAAAATGCAGCGAGGTAGTGTAGCTTGCTTAGATAACTTGGTAAACCAACTGCCAGACATAAGTCTTGCTTACATAGCAGGCTAGCCAACGAATTACTAATAACATTACGTTATTAATCAGAGAAAGCCAATCAGAAATTAAGAAGTGAAACTGAAATAACAGATCCAGCCAGTTAGCTGAAGTTAGGTAGCTAGCCAGCTATATCCAAGTTAGGGCTACAGCAAGACATAATAAAAACAATGAAATATACTAAATTGCTAGCAAGGTAATGGTTTAACTTTAGTTAGTTGCATACTTCATTGTACTGGCTAACGTCCACACATTAAAATTGCAATGCCTACCTTTCTTCAGTATTTAGCATGATGACTTCTGGAAAATCTAAAACTTATATCCCCGTTGACAACCAAAGCAATGACTATTTAATAAAAGCTCCACTGAATAGTTCACCATTCGTAAAATGTCAGAATTGGAGCAAAAGTTTCCAGGCTCTATCTGTAGCTAGGAAACCACAATCTCAAAGGGAGACCCAGTACTCGTTCCTTGTTTCTCGAATAGTCAAGTGAGAGCGTGCAAAGGGTTATTTAAATGTCAGGTGCAAGGCATTGTGGGTAAGAAATAAACAGGAAGCCACGTGACCAGCTACCAGCCTCTCATTCACTGCGAGCGATTTACAAAGCAGTCAGTGCACGCCAGCCGCATGCGTATTGCAGTTCATGAGGAGGACCTTGGTCGTATTGGAAGTGGTAACAGAGGTTTGTAAATGTCTGAATTTCATTATTTAGTACTTGTTAAATTTTAGCACTGGTAACCCATGGCAAAACAGAGCCCCTTCTCTCAATACTGCAAAACAAAACAGCACGCGCACAGCTTACCCCTGGGAGATGTATTTTATGTGCGCAGACGTTCTTGTCTTGTTAAATGTTAAGTTATATTGCTGTTTTTCAAATACATGGTCAGTAAGTTAGCGTCTAGACTATATACTTAAAATCGGTTTAGTATTTGGCCGTATTATTATAATTTTAGAAAACCTACATAATGACTTAGAGATCACTATGGCATAAAATTTATGTACTTACCCAACCTATCTGTAATATGGGGCTAACTGAGTAAGCTATGCTTTGGTGTCTTTTTATGGTACCGTGATTAGCAATTTCTTGGTACTGCTGTCCATCTTTAGATCAGATTGTGGACACACTTGGAGCAACCTTATGTAAGGACAAGGATGGATGTCAAGTGGATTGAGAGATTAGTAACAAGATACCAGGCCTGCTATGGGATCCTGGCGCAGAGGTGGGCAAAAGTCATCTCCCTGAGATGTAGACAGATCTGAACACCCATTTTCTGTCTCTTATGCTTTCTCTAACGGGTACCACCAAGAATCACAAGAGATAATTGGGAGAATCGCCTACCATTGTCACATATTTTGTGAATGATAATGCTTAAAAACAGGAATAAAATAGATGTGACACCCCTTACTGCAATACACTCTGCTGCAGTGATGTCCTATGTGGTATCCTAATTGTAGTGATGCTTAAAGATTTTGATATGATCATCACTTACTAAAGGTTCATATCCAGCAATGCCTTTTCAATAAAGCTTGGCAAGGGTATTGACTTGACCGTAGTTCCCCCTTGACAGACTCATATGCATAAACGGAATGATGTTTGAAAACCATGTTGGAGTGTTACGAAAGTCATTATGGAGTGCAGCTGGCTGGCATTGAGATATACTGTTGTCACCTTGTTGAGATGCAAACATACATATACCATGTATATTTTTGTTGCTAAAATATAGTGCCTAAAGTAGCATTGTATTTTAGATATTACTCATCTTTGGGGTACATCCAGTCTCAGAAAAGTTATTCACAAAGTGGGTATCCTGTCTATCACCTTGAACCTTCTTTAGCTACTCATTTTTGCACATACTGTTGAATGTAATTGTGTATTCTGAAACTGACTCTGTTACTCTGTAACTAAGTCTTTACTTTTTCAAGTATTCAAGATCTTTTGCTTGACACAAAAGGCTCAGACTTTGTGCGCCTGCATTCTCCACGGGACCGATAATAAAAGCTCACAAGGACTATTAATTTGTTAGTGATGCTCTAGGATTTTCATAAACAGCATATCAGGTAGATGAATCCCAAGCAAAAATCCCTTTTAATCCCGTCCTCTTAATTGTCTCCCATGGTGATCTGAGTCTTTCTGCGCAAGCCTTGTGCTGGCAGTTTGAATGCAGTTTTGATCCCGACAAACCTTAAATACAAAGTCCGACACTTGTTCCCCTTACTGGTGGCTCGTGCTGCTGAACTCTCTGTCACCTTGCTCTGTTCTACTGCTCAAAGTGAGAAGATATCACAAACAATGCGGGAGTCTCAGCCTACTCCGTGGGGATGAAATATTCAAGAGCACTGGGTGGAGAACAAAGGATGGAAAATTAGACTAAAGGAGGCTGCCTCCTGTTACCAGACGGTGAGTGTAGATAAGAGAAAACAGCTAATCAGAGCCTCAGAATCCCGATGAAAGCTCATCTCCCAGGGGGTATGGGAACTGTCGGTAATGGATGGAAAACACATATGATCTCCACATACAGTTACCTCCCTTCCCTGTACAGGACCATGCTGTGAGGTAGCGCTGAGAGTTATCTGCACTGACAATATGTGAATTGACGGGTGGGAAAGGGTCTTCACCTCCTCACTTGCATTCTCTGGACTGCCTCCTTGATCTAATTAAAGGGCCCATTGTATCTGGTCCACTCTGACACTCTCACACATCCGGGAAATGTATATTTACTCTGTCAGGTAATTATAATAAACATGCAGATTGAGGACGGGATTGTCGAGATGAATTCCCCACTGATTGTCTCGATTGTGTTGCAGGATGATGCACACTGGAAAAACTCACGTCAAGCCCTGCGGTGTGGATATTTAAAAAAAAAAAGTTTGATTTAAAGAGCATAGCTTTTACTCTTTTTTTTTCAATTTATCTTTGTCTTTCTTACTGTCTGTTTGGTTTGGAAAAGTTGTCCTTTTCCACTTCCCTGAATTGATTTTTTTTTTTGCATAAAGGAACAGCAGTAACTAACTTGCACTTCTGAAAAGAGTGGGAACATGTATGTTGGAGAGCAGTACTGCTTTTGAAGGACAGCCTCAATAGCAGTCTCTGTGGTCAAGGTCCAGTTTAGATTGAATCGATACAGGTGCCCTGCTTTGAGAGAAGGAATATTTTACTGCTAGAACACAACTGTGTTGAACAACTTTGAAATGTTTTGATGATTTCTGCCAAAGAGCTATGGACCTATACATACACATCGATAGATCTTTGTATCAGGCCTCACATTTCATTCCGTTACACAAAAAGCATTCTACAGAAAAAAAAGTTATATTTAGGTCATATGGCTCCACTTGCAAATCCTTTGTTACGCATGAAAGACAAAGACTATCAGCATTTGTTTACATGCCAGGGAAGTGATGGCCCAAAGCCAAAGGTACTGCTGTCTATTCCCATCAAGTTAATGTAAATTTGTCAGTGAAAATTGTGTTTCGCTCCATGAAACACATGGATTGACTTTCCAAAGATCCCAATCCCCTGCTTTTTGGGTGTTTTTTTTGGGGGGGGGTGGGATTTATTTTGTTTTTAGGTTACCTCGTGCTGCAGTGCGGCAGATACCCCCCCCCCCCCCCCCCCCAACCCAATGCTAATAAACATCTATTGACGTCAGTTAGCGGTATCAGGTATCAGGTACTGTCACGAGACACTGGGGTGAGGATCGCTGCAGGCGACTCGCATGCCATCATGTCAGCTGCGTTGTGTGACAGCGCTGAACTCCCGTGCCACCCTTCTCTCCATAACGCAATATGTACTGGATAAGCTGCTTGTCTCAGTGTAATGCCAAACCCCGTCCCCTGTCCCCTGTCCTGGTGCTTTTAGCAATGACAAAGCAGACACTCAGGGACCTCGAGAGTGATTAATAAATACACTGCAGTCTGAGCTTTTAGTCTAGGTACTTTACCTGCATTGCTGGGGTGAATACCTAGCTGAAAGTAAATATGCAGCAGATGAAACACAAAACAGGCTATGTGGCTTGCTTTGGGTTGTCTGCCAACCCTAGTGATTCTGCCAAGAAGGCAGTGTTCCCTAAGCAATAGTCTTATTAGAATAACTTTACAATATCCCCTATGCACATTATGCAAGGTTTAGTCAATACTGTTCTGTACCTTGATGCGGGGAAAATCATTGACATCGATTAAAGTGAGGCACTTGCAATATGCGTCAAATCTCTATCCATTGTTCAATAGCTGCTATACAATAAATTGATCAATATGTTTTAGCCTGCAGTAAGGGATGTCTGCAGTGTTTAATAAGGTTGAGTATAACAACTAATATCATATAGCGCTGCATATTTCAGTAAAATTTTCACAAATTTATTGCAGTAAAATAAAATCAGATTGTATTTCATACTACAGCTGTGAATTACTAAATCTGTAGTTATCCTGAAAAGTGTGGCCATTGAATAAAAGAATATTCCAATTGTCAAGGATGAGGCTGACGGTAGGCTAACATTAATGGAAATAATATCCTACAGAAAATACATTTTCAGACCATACTTTTATTTAATGTGATCAGTCTGCAAGCCAAAAAATGAAAGTATTTTGAGTTTTGCCTCGTGATATTTTAAATCTCCCTTTCTCCCTCTCTCTCTCTCTTTCTCTCTCTCTCTCTAATGTGTGGACGGACACAGAATTACAAACAAACAAGATTATTTTTGTCCCTTTTTATATAAGAGGTTTAAAAAAAAAAAGCACTTTCAACCTAGGGGGAGAGAGGCATTTGGTGCCACAGTTTTAAGTCTGCCACAGCTGATCTGTGCTTCGTCAGTTACACATAAACCCACTGCTTTTATTCCTATTCCCTCATTCACAAACCGGGACTGCCCTGTGGCTCTATGTTTCATAACGTAACGACATAACCCCTGCCCTTCCTGACCCCCATATCCCCCCCACCCAGCCCCCATACTTTTGTCTTTGTCATGAACACAGCAGACCCACTGAAAAGGAATATTGCGTTTACTGGATTGTAAGAAAATACACTGACTCCCAGGCATTGGAACTCTGTGAAGCATTAGGATTAGCACGTTATGCCTTCTGTAATCTGGGCTCTTGTTCTATAACAGGTGCTGGATTCAGGAAGCGCACCCTGGGAGGTGGTGTGTGGGCGGGGGGCGGGGGGGGGGCAGGGGGCGTCGGCCGCTGATACCTGTGCTGCGCAAATATCGCCTTACTCTCTAAGTGCACCGACACCCAGCTTGTTCTCAACTGACTCCCCCCCGCCCGCCCCCTGCAGGATCTCCGTCAGTGCAGGTGTCACTATCAGACACGTGGATCATTTGCACAGGTAATTGCAGGATTAATTCGGCGGGCCGGGAGAGAGCTGATGCCTGGAACACAGTGTTCAGTCTCAGGAGGCGAGGCACGTTTTGGACAGAGGACAGTGGGGAGATTATGAGCCGTAGGAGCTGTGAGGTGGTTTTAACAGCCCAGAGTGCATGCTTTCCTCATATCAAATTTACAAGGGAAGACCAAGCCACAGTCACTCATTGGTGGCAATAAGATGGTGTACTACACAGTGTTGTTCAAGAATTTAGCCCCAAGTGTGACCATGAAATTACTAATGCACTTTACTAATTACTAATGCATTTTAACTGTGCCAGATTCACTGCAGGGATGTAATTCTATAACTTGATATTAAGACAGATGGATGTATGTAATTAATTATGTATGTAACTGTAATAATAATAATACACATATCTGCAATTAGCAGTTATTGGGTGCAGGCACAAGTGACATTCAGTCCTGTTTTCTACCTTAGAATTGTCATGGATTTGTCATATTGTCATATATTGTGAACATTAGAATTACAATATGTATTTTAAACATTTTGAAAGTCTAAGAGAATGTGGCCGTTTTCCATTTTCCAATGACCTTTTTACCAGTGTTTACCTTACAAACAGTTTTCGTCCAGTATTTTTTGTATGAAGGATTACACTCTTGATATTTCAGATGGATATTAATAATATTTATCAATTAGTTGTATAAATTAGTTGTATAAATTATCTTCTTGCCTCCTTTATGTATGGACTGGCATTAATTGTACACAACTTTTGAATGACTGGGCTGCCATTTGGAACTGCAGTGGGAGGGTTTATGTGTTATAATTGCTGGCTGCCTTTATCAGTTACACCACTTGCAGCTCAAGTCAAGAGAAGCCAAGGTCGTTAACTGTATTTTCAATGTGAGAGCATGTGAACTGAAGAGTGATGGCCCTGAGATCTCATTTTTCCACATTTCCCAGCACGAGCTCACAGATATTTCTGTGGAGTTTACGAGGAAAAATACTGACACAATGACCATCTATCAAAAAACTCTCTAAAAATAAAGAGGGACAACTTGAAAGCTGCCTGTTGCAACGTAGACTGTTTGTTTGTCCAAAATTAGCCCTCTGTGAATGGACTTGGATCTCTGGCAACATCCTGCTTTTGGTGAAGGCCGTGTCCTCCATGTTCTGCAAAAGGTGGGGGAAGTGCAAGGGGTCATGGGAACTAGCGTGTAGTGGCAGCCGCCTTCGAGCGCTGGAGTGAGCGCTTAAGAAAAAAAAACACACACACACACACACACACACACACACATCCCCAGCTCAGCGGAAAGAGCATGAGGAAGCTGCAGAACAATGTCAGGCTGAGAATGTCACACAGTCACAAACCTGCTTGGCAGGGGCCGCAGGGGTGGGAACCGAAGCCCTCCGTGCTGCCAGGCCCTCGGCCGTCGTAGCCCATTGAGAAAAGTCCCGGCTCCCAGAGGAGCCCGGCCGCGTTTCCCACGATGCACAGCTCCCTATTTACATTTCTTATGCTTATTCATTTCCCCTTCTTCCGCTTTGACTGGACAAAAAATATGTATATATATTGAAAACATTGTGTGCTTTTTTGCTTATCTTGATCAATACGCAAGATCTTTTTCCTGGATTTGATCTTAGCTCTCTTGTCTTGCCGGCAGCCATTCACAGCCTTTTTCTTTCCCGGTATGGATTTTGATACGGTTTTAATTGTGATGCAGTTGATAGCAATGTACAAGCCATTACTTAGTTCACGGTCGGTGATATAGATACTGGCCACAGCAGGAAACGCATGTCATTTTCATGTCTTTATAAAACAGAAATGAGTTTTGCATGAGTTGCATTAAAAACACGGTAGCTCTGCAAGGCAATAAAAACCCAGGGAAAATGTTTGGTTGGATGTACCAGGCATTTATGAATAGGCCTTGTAATGGCCATTGACATGGGATGTGCTTGGTGTGTCCAACTAAGCGCTGTCACTGGGGTTCATTATCAAATACATGATCAAACTGATTTCATACTACAACTAGGTAAACGTGAAGTTTTGTCAGAGAATATCCATTTGTACCTCCCTCAAGATGGAATTTAAAATTCTGTTTTTTCAAGTTACTGCTTTTGAAGGTCTGCAGGAAACATTTTTATTTCTTTATACTTTAAGTCTAACCCTTCAGATGAGCAGCCCAAACCTCAAACTTTGAAGCTTGAATCATATTTCCTAAATTCCCCTCTTTATGTTTGCCATTGCAGAGGGCTTTTTAACTTCAGATTTCCCCTTCAGGTAAATGTCTTTGTGTGGGAACTTCTCAGAGGAAGAATTTTCTTTACTTGAGCAGTAACATTTACTGCTGTGCATATTTCATCATCACTAAGTGAACACATTTAATTACTTGTGCTTCAAATTGAACAGCCCATGATCCCTCTGTTTACTTTAATAGTTAATTGAAATCTTAATGCAATCCGATCCCCTCCCAGACCTGGTGATCCCAGTGACTTGGACCATGGTGATGATTTATTTTATAGCAATAATGTTTTGCCCTGCAATGTACCCATTGTTGGATTGGTCTTAGCTGGATCGGACTGCTTTGTGAATTCTTGCTGTGTGACACAATGGAAATATTTGACCATGGCAGAGAAACCTCTGCTTCTGACTCTCACAGAATGGGGCCATTTTCAGGCTGACAGGCAGGGTTTCGGCCCCTCAAGCTGGCCTAATTATCCTCTCTGCTCATGGTTTAGGTTTGACCTTTCAGAGCTATGTAATCCATGACGGAATTAATTTTAGAGGACCAAATTGAGCTTAAGACAAAGTCCAGATTTACTCCCTGATTTCAAATGGTTTCCAAGCCTTCATATAATCTCCCCTTATTTCTTTTGAATTGCCTGCAGGGCAGTTGCTGGTTAGAAAGGCGTGGTGTTTGTAGGACAGACGGTGGTAACCTTTTTGTGGGGACATGTTTGTATGACTGGCCTACATTTTGTTTGGGTGCTACTGTGTCATGAGGGGCACAAAAGCAGAGACCCGTGGGTAACAACAGAACAAGAGAAAAGGAGGCCCAGAAGAGCAGACCTTGTGACTGGTTTAACTTTGGGCATTTTAACAATGTGTTGTTATCCCCCGCCCCCCCACTGTTGCCTTAATCTCTATGGTTTTGTGACAATGCCATTTCAGGAAGCTATGCCAGATATGTCCGGCACGATGTGTTCTTCCCAAACACGACCAGGACTTGTAGAATAACACTGTACGGCAGGGGAGCGGGGTCACAATAATCCAGATCGCCACGAACTAAGTCAGAGTGCACAACTGGGGGTTTAGCCAAGTCCGGGCCTCTTGTCTGCTCGGGGGAATTCTTCCCATACTTCAATTACCGCTCCACGCCTGGCTGCGCCCGTGCAAAACAGCGCTCGGCTCCCGAAGTTCCGATCCAGGCCCGGCCTCCTCTGCCAGCCGCTCAGCGGTGGCCCCATTCAAAATATTTTACGCAAATCTGAAACATTTCTGTTTAGAAAAAAACACATTGTTAAATTACGTAATTACAATCTTGTGGACTGTGGTCCTGTTGGACAAATAAATAGTTCTTGAAAGATTAATCTGAGTGTAGCAGATTTTTAATTAAGGAGGTAGGTAGGTAGAAGGAGGTAGGCGGCAGTGTAGCATAGTGGTATGGAGCAAGGCTCATAACCAAAAGGTTGCTGGTTTGATTCCCCACTGGGGCACTCCTGTGGTCCCCTTGGGCAAGGTACTTAACCCATGATTGCCACAGTAAATATCTAGCTGTGTAAATGTACATGTGTGTACATGTAAAAATTGTAACGTATGTAAGTCACTCCTGATAAGAGTATAGGGTAAGTGCCAATAATGTAATGTAGTCTCTCTGTCCTCATTACATTCTCGAGGACAAAAAATATTTTGGGCGGCAGTGTAGCATAGTAGTTAAGGAGCAGGACTTGTAACCAAAAGGCTGGTGGCTCAATTCCCCACAGAGGCACTGCTGCTGTACCCTTGGACAAGGTACTTAACCCACAATGGCCTCAGTAAATGTCAGGCCATATAAATGGATAGCATTGTAAAGACCTGTAATTGATGTAAGTTGCTCTGGATAAGAGCTTCTGCTAATTGCCAATAATGTAATGTAATGTAGGACACTTGTGTAATTACAATGTAGTCCAGTAGGTTATTACCGTATAACAGCCATGCCCTGCATTGACAACAGTTAGAATAATCTGTGCACTCAAAGGTTTAGGTTTGGTGTTATGTTTAGGGTAGTGCTGAGGATTTGGTTAATGGTTTGGCAATGCCAGAGCCCATGTGTAAGTACACACATATTGAATTATAAATGTATCCCAAATGAATAATAACTGCAGAATGTTTTGGGCAGGTAGTAGTTACTCGGCTGTTACAAGGGCATTAGCATTTACAAGGTAGAAAGTTCCTTTATTAATGAAAAGTCATGCTCAGTGGCTCAACTGTGTTACCTTGTGTACGTTTCCTGGTAGCGTGTTGGCATATCTCAATTAAAAGGGCACATACGCGGTGAGAATCCTTTCTTTTTGTGTTCATCATTCCCGCAGAGATGGTTTAGATTGATGCCAGTGACAAGCTGCAGAACCTCATTCCGTCTTGATGGAGAATGCAATATTCACTTTTTTTTTTTTAAACAACACAAGGATATAACGCGTGCTGTTAGGTGTTGTGTTTGAATTGTATTTTTTCCAGTTGTTTTATTTAGAGAGGACAGGAGCTGGTGTGTACATCAGCACCACCCCACAGAACTTACACAACCATCTACCCAGGGAACCTGAGCACATCTGAACACAACATTCGCATTTCAGCGGAGCAATAACCGAAATGTACAAGAAAAAAAAAAGGCTCCAATTTTTCAACAGGGCAGATATATATTAGTTACGTAACATCTGCGATATGCAGGACATGGAGAGCAGGATGTGGAGCGGGACAGAAATGTTGGAGGACATGAAAAGTTTATGAGAGTCAGATCGACTGTGTGGCGGCGTGCATGTTTTAGCGGAGGGGCTGAAAGGCCAGGCGGGCGGAGATGGGAGAGCGTGTGCGAGTGCTGGACGGCATGTGTGCAGGATGCCTGTGCCTGGGAGGAAGTCTTTACAGTCGCTGAACAGAGAGAGGTGAGAGAGGGAGTACGTGACTCGCAGCCTCTCGCCGGACTCCTCCATTTCCTCCATGTCCCTCCAAGCCTGGGGTTTATTTTTCAACACGCCCTCCGCACACAAAAAAAAGCACCTCGGCGCTGCCTCACGGGGTGCCTTCAATGTGCTCACACACCCACCGCGTTGCGGACCTGATCTGCTGCCATACTGTAACCGTTTGTTTTTGACGTGATGGAAAAAAAAAAAAAAACATTGTTTTTCTTTGTACAGGACTGGTTCTCGCCCTGCCTTGGGCTAAGAGAGAAACAAAAATCAGGTCAGAAGGTTTTGGTTTCTTTCTGGTCTCAAAAGAGGGAGGAGGGAGGTAAACAGAGAATAAACACACAGCTGCCACACCTCAAATAGACCGCAAACTATTCGAACGCCTCCTTGAGAATTCCCATCACTCATGCTTAAAAATACCGTGCTGAATTCCTGTGGCCTCACTTTGTGAAATGGTCTCCCTCACTCAACTTCTGTGTTTCTGCCTGCATCTGTGGTACATCTGGATTACAGCTCTGCTGAATTAAACTCTCTAAATTTTTTTTTGAGGTTGTTACTTGCATCAGCATCTGAAAGCAACATTGGTAGACTGTGGTTTAAGCCATCCAATGAAATGGAAAGGGGCATTATGTGTTTCGTTGGGTTTTTGGCCTTTTCTTCCCTGATGCTGTCACATAAGTCTTTTCTCGTCTGTAATATGACCAGTCACGTATTTTGTCCACATTACATAAATGCTCACATTAGTCCACAAAGCCCTATTCATTTCAGGTCACAAGATCAAAGGTCAGAGGTCTCAGAGGCACCTGATAAACGTTTCCGTTAAAGGTTTCTTATTACTTGTACATTTCAAGTTCACCTTCAGTAATAATGTCACTGCCTATCCATTATACATGACTACAACTTCTTTAGGCAACAGAAGAGCATAGAATTCCACCACCTCTATGTTAGTAAGCATATAGGTAACCTACATGCAACTTCCATTTCTCTGTGTTAAGATAATTTTATTTTTATGAAGCATTATCTTATAATTTCCTAGTCACTTTAATGCATTTCTTATGGGTGTGTACCTATTCACCAATAACTGCGTCAGAGTGAATATTTTCCATTATTCTGAGTTCTGCAATGCGTCACCACACTGTGATTTCAGTTTAGACAATTATACAACAGAATGATATTACAAATACTTCCTCCATTGTATTTGTACAGCGAATGAGATTAATTACTAACATGCACACATTATGAGCAATCACATGAAGCACAGCGAGAACCTTAGGCATCAATGGGTTCTGCCTCCATTCAGGAAGATAGTGGTGACAGTAAAACCTCTGCTTGCGTCCACAACTAGCTATGCAATGGTTTATGACCCCCAGCTTCAGATCCCTGACAGAGCAGGGGAGAGATGGAAATCTAGCCAGATTAGAGCTGCCGACCACACTGCAGTGTGTTTTCTGAGTCTGAATGAGCCCCGGTGAAAAGGAGGGAGGATGTTTACCAGATGCTTAATAGTGTCCCGCATATCCACCATGAGCCTTCCTAAGCCCTTTGATCCGGTGTCGTCTGACTCTGTTTGGAAAGACGCGCGACGGAGGAATGTTCCTACGCGGTGGCACCCGGGCAGATGTGTGACTCTGAGCTAAAAGGCCAGGGGTGACTCATTAAGCATTCAGCTGATAAAGGAATATGCGGGCCAAAGCTCCGGGGGCTGGACGCGGCAGCTTAGTGAGAGAGGGGCTAAGCAGTAGGGCAGGGCCGCGGCAGGAGATTCGTCACTGAGCGAACGCCGACCCTCTGGGCCACGAGCGTCGATGGACTGTGATGTAACGGTGTTCCCCGTGCCCGGTCTCCGTGCCGGCGCTGTAATTGCGTAACTTGTAATAGAGATGAGATGCGCGCAGAGGCCCGATAATCCAGTTTACACGGATGCTCAGATGGACATCTGAGAGCCATTTGGAAAAGCTGGCTGACGTTTTAATTTTAGCCTTTGCAGCAGGCGGCGGTAGTTTCGAGAGATGGAGATCCATACGGCACCATGCAAGCACAGAGTAATGAATACCAAGGGGGTGATAAAATGATCATTTATTGTAAACTCTAAATCCTCTTACTGTATTACCCGCAAGGGAAAATTGATTGCCCCTGACATGCACTCAGATGCAAAACACACAGTCTTCCATCGACTGATGCTGTAGTGATCAGTTATTCAACAGCTCTAATACAGCAGTTGAAACACATTACGCAGGGCGCAGAAGGGGATCGCACCCCGCATGTTGCTTGGAAACGAACGATTGATCCAGGTTTGGCAGAGACACGTGAGCGTGAGATTGTTATTGACGGAATCGATGGAATGTTGCCCAGCCAGAGTGGGCAGGGTAGACCTCATAGACTGTGTGTCTGGCACTCGGCCCACTGACACATGATGAAAGTCTGCTGTCTCTTTTAGATAAAGGCCAGCTGATTTTCTGCAGTACTCCTGAGACCGTGATGGGACTTGGACCAGTTTGTGCAGTGGCAGCAATGATCAGCGGCAATTATGAAAATTAAATTCAAAGAGTGAGATGCAGACACTGACAATAGTTTTTAAATACAGAGAGAGTAGTTTGTGTTCACTAAAGCTGTTGTTATGTCATACTTTTACTATACATCGTCTGATGTGACTTATGTAAATGCTCTTCACTTTAACTGACATCAACAGCAGGAGACAGAACAAAATATACAAACTTCATATTCCGTGTGATCTCTCTATTTAGGAGCAATAGCGCCATCTACTGTCAAATTTTGATTCTTTCTCAATCAGATCCTGTATGAAAGTACTTGCGTATTGGAATCTGTTTCCTTACGATGCAGCATCTACATAATCTCTCATATAGTCAGAAGTTGATACTAAAATGACATATAATCTATCTGTAAGGCATATAAACGAGCTTTTTGACGCGCCATAATTGCTCATTAGAGTTATAGTAATATAATGACAGGAATGCTGTACTCAGTTACCTTCATAGTAGGAGCGTTGACTGTTTACAGCCGCATAAATGCATATTTGCTAAAGAGACATTTTGTGTGTTTATAAAAGTTGGCTCTCTGTCAAAAATCATAGACTGGACTTTTTCCTTTAAATTTTAACCCCCAAGTGCCAGTTATGAATTTATTGTTTAGATTTGAAAATTATTAATAAAATAAAACTGACTGACCGGAACAGAACGCAAAATGTTATGGCACAGGCTTTCTCTTTCTCTATATAATGGTATAAAACCCAGGCCGGTCTCTTTGCTCCCTGTACTTGATTGGGTGAATCATGAACGGTGTTTGCTTTTAATGTCATCTGCTGTCTTACGTAAACTGCATTATAATGTGTCTGTTAACGTGCGCGCAATGAAGAGCAGGCCGCGACTGATCCCAGACCAGTGGAAAGTCCGCTGAACCGTGTGCCCGGCTTTTTTTATTCGTGCTCCGCTACCTGCACGGTCGACGTCTTTTTAACACCATGTCCCCGCCCCTCTCTTTTTCAGACCAAGTATCTGTACGTAACGCTGCAGGTGGGGGCAGTCAATGTTTCAATTGTTCGTTTTCCGTTTTTTTTCCACTAGATGTCACTGTTGCTCTCTGAGATACATTGACCGATGCCCCGCGGGTGTTGAGTTGGTTGGTATTTTAATAGGGTTTTTGTGCAGGTGCGGGAATAACGGTCTAACGTCGAAGATTTGCTCATCCACTAATTCACATCTTTATTAATTAGCAGAGCGTAGGTAGCTACCACACGTCAGAAATGGTTCTGATTCTTCACGTCACACCACACTCATGTGACTGTTACGTTTCGTATTTTGATTCTGTCGCATTGCCCAGTTATCATTTGCGCAAGCACACGAGATTTGTCGCAATCCCTAATGCATTCACAGATATCACGGGAACCGAACAGCCAAATAACGGCAGCTCAAGAGTGGCCGTAAATCCAAAGTGTTGCAGGAGAACATCTCACCCCGAAGCTGAGTTTATGTGGAACATATGACGGACAGCATTCTTCCGTGGAGCGGTTGGCCTTGAACGACAGGCTGTGCCAGGATAACCCTCCTGACTGTATTTCGCTGTAGTACTTAGGCAACAGGTCTTTTGTGAGATGATCTTGTCAGATTCTGTCGCCGCTCTCTTAACTGTATTCTGTTGTGGCGGTAATTTCTCCGAAATCTTTTTTACTTGTTTAAAAAAAAGGCTATATTCCATTTCAGATAATCGCAAACTAATTGATGAATTGATGATGTATTTATACATAATGATATTTATGTATATTCCAACTAAGTGTAGCTGGGGAATTCAGACATGCAGAATAAAAGTATAAAGAGACAAAACAGAAAGGGTTATTTTTAACTGGCACAAATTCTAATACATTTGGCAAATTGCGCAACAGTGATTCTAGATTTTTGAACTTCTCATGTGTACAGCTCCACCAGGATATAACCTGACATAAGCATTAACAAGGAACAGGCCAGCAGAACAGTTCAACACTCCAAAACAGTTGTGGACAAGATAAAGATGTGATAAATGTTCGCATTACGAATAAAACATGCATAATTATTCCAAGCTTCATGTCCAGAATAATTCAAATCCTTTCCACCTTCTCCTAAACTAAAACCAACAGTGAGTAGCAATAAATGTTCAAGTTATATTTACATATCAGGATTAGACTTTAGACAAGTTATATTTACAAGTCAGGATTAGACTTTCTTCTTAAAATGGAGTCAGGGACTCAGCTCTGTGACCCACACTTTTTTCGAGATATGACCCCAGAAGGGATCATGACCCCAGATTTATGGACTGCCATGCTACCCACACAGGATCACAGATGCTGCCAGCTGTTGAGCCACACAGAAAGCTCCATCCTAAAGGCCAAGAGCATATATCTGGTATTCTTTCTGCTGATCTGTGGCTCAAGCAGAGATGTCAATCAGGTGATGTCATCACCTCTCCCACAAGCTGCTTCAGTGAGGAAACACCCAAGAACTTGTTACTGTTAAACAGCTGGTCAATTCTTCAATTCGCTCTTGACGCACTCTATGACTTTTTTATCTTTATTAAATAATGAGGCCTTAATTCAATAATAGCAGTACCTGAGTGCTTTTTATTGCGTTAATTATGCCAAGAACTCCAGGGGTTAAAACAAAACCACATTTTTTTCTTTCTTTTTTGGCTTGTGCAACTAAAGAGAAAGCTTTTCACATTAATTTACAGTAATTGGTTTTTTTGACCTTGGACAAGGGCAGAATATGTAGTATAACTGAAAATATGTGAGTGTTACTTATCAAAACTGTGGGCTTGAGTATGTGTGTCTGCTGGGGGGTGGGGGGGGGGGGGGTGGTTCAACCAGTGCTCTTTACTTTTGCTTCAGAGGTTAAACATGCCTGTAGATGGACATTATAGCAGAATTCCTTCCTAAATGTGCTCTTAGTTGTAAGGTTGCCCGATCAGATTGAATCGAGCTCTCCTTCCTTGAAGACGATGAGTTATTAATCTCCTTTCAGCGAGTGCGAGGGGGGAGTTGTTTTTGGCGGTGGAGAGGATGGAGTTGCCCCCCCCCCCCCTCCCCCCGGCTCGCAGTGCCAGATGCTGGCGTGGAGCAGGGGCTGTTTGCGTTAGCAGTGATGTATCGGACAGGGGAGCGCGGCCTAATCTTCCGCAGTGTAAACACCGCTCTGGAAGGTACTGGAACGTCTCCCCCCGGGCGGAGCTGTGTGAGGTCAGGGAGAGGCCGCGGCAGGTGGCGTATATCAGCGCGGGGTTGACGTGTTTCCACTAACTTATCCAAACAGGAGACGAGCCGTGCGCGGGGCGCTGGCACGGGAGAGGCAGACGGAGGAGGATCCCTCTCTGACTCCGT